>NC_133746.1:8668695-8705029 GCF_048934315.1 Petromyzon marinus
TGAGTGAGTGATTCAGCGAGCGACTGAGTGAGTGATTCAGCGAGTGAGCGAGCGAGTGATTGAATGAGCGACTGAGTGAGTGAGCGAGTGAGTGAGTGATTGAGTGACTGAGTGAGTGATTCAGTGAGCGAGTGAGCGAGTGAGTGATTGAGCGAGCGACTGAGTGAGTGATTCAGCGAGTGAGTGAGCGAGTGATTGAATGAGAGAGCGAGTGAGTGAGTGAGAGAGTGAGTGACTGAGTGAGTGTTTCAGTGAGTGAGCGAGCGAGCGAGCGAGTGAGCGACTGAGTGAGTGATTCAGCGAGTGATCGACTGAGCGAGTGAGTGAATGAGCGAACGGCTCTAACCGACTCCCCCCTCACCTTGACCCCCTTGGCGTTCATGCAGGCGAGGGTTCGCTTCAGTGCCGGGTTGCTGGGTTCTATGAGCTCTACCTGCGTGCGCACATTCTGCTCGAAGTAGGGCCCCAGCAGGATGTAGTTCTCACCCCACTCGTCCGCCGTCACCTTCGCCTTCGTCTGGATCACCGTGTAGATGCCCCCCACTGCGGAGAGACAAAGGCGGAAGTGGGCGGGGGGGCGGGAGGGGGGGTGGGGCTGGTGGGTGGGGTGTATAGTAGTGTAGTGTATAGTGTAGTGTGTAGTGTAGTGTATAGTGTAGTGTATAGTGTAGTGTATAGTAGTGTAGTGTATAGTGTAGTGTATAGTGTAGTGTATAGTGTAGTGTATAGTGTAGTGTATAGTGTGTAGTGTAGTGTATAGTAGTGGTGTATAGTAGTGGTGTATAGTAGTGTAGTGTATAGTAGTGTAGTGTATAGTAGTGTATAGTGTAGTGTATAGTAGTGTATAATGTATAGTAGTGTAGTGTATAGTGTAGTGTATAGTAGTGTAGTGTATAGTAGTGGAGTGTATAGTATAGTGTATAGTGTAGTGTATAGTAGTGTAGTGTATAGTGTAGTGTATAGTATAGTGTATAGTAGTGGAGTGTATAGTAGTGTAGTGTATAGTGGTGTAGTGTATAGTAGTGTAGTGTAAAGTACTGTCTAGTAGTGTAGTGTATAATAGTGTAGTAGTGTAGTGTATAGTAGTGTAGTGTATAGTAGTGTAGTGTATAGTAGTGTAGTGTATAGTAGTGTAGTGTATAGTAGTGTAGTGTACAGTAGTGTAGTGTATAGTGTAGTGTATAGTGTAGTGTATAGTAGTGTAGTGTATAGTAGTGTATAGTGTAGTGTATAGTAGAGTAGTGTATAGTAGCGTAGTGTATAGTAGCGTAGTGTATAGTAGCGTATTGTAGTGTAGTGTATTGTAGTGTAGTGTATAGTGTAGTGTATAGTGTAGTGTATAGTAGTGTAGTGTATAGTAGCGTAGTGTATAGTAATGTAGTGTATAGTGTAGTGTATAGTGTAGTGTATAGTAGTGTATAGTGTATAGTAGTGTATAGTGTAGTGTATAGTAGTGTAGTGTATAGTAGCGTGTCTCTCTCTGTGTCTCTCTCTGTGTCTCTCTGTGTCTCTCTGTGTCTCTCTGTGTCTCTCTCTGTGTCTGTCTCTGTGTCTGTCTCTGTGTCTCTCTCTATGTTTCTCTCTGTGTCTCTCTCTGTGTCTCTCTCTGTGTGTCTCTCTCTGTGTGTCTCTCTCTGTCTCTCTCTGTGTTTCTCTCTGTGTCTCTCTCTGTGTTTCTCTCTGTGTGTCTCTCTGTGTCTCTCTCTGTGTGTCTCTCTCTGTCTCTCTCTCTCTGTCTCTCTCTCTCTGTGTGTCTCTCTCTCTCTGTGTCTCTCTCTGTGTCTCTCTCTGTGCGTGTCTCCCTGTGTGTGTCTCTCTCTGTGTCTCTCTCTCTCTGTCTCTCTCTGTCTCTCTCTCTGTCTCTCTCTCTGTCTCTGTCTCTCTCTCTCTCTGTGTGTCTCTCTCTCTCTCTGTCTCTCTCTCTCTGTCTCTCTCTCTCTGTCTCTCTCTCTCTGTCTCTCTCTCTCTCTGTCTCTCTCTCTGTCTCTCTCTCTGTCTCTCTCTGTGTCTCTCTCTGTGTCTCTCTCTGTGTCTCTCTCTGTGTATCTCTCTCTGTCTCTCTCTCTCTGTCTCTCTCTGTGTCTCTCTCCCCGTGGTGGTAGCTGCGTGGAATTTGTCTCCGGACACTCCTGAGTTTCCCCGTTCTCATTTAGAATCAACGTCGCATTCGCGTTTTGAGATATTTGGCGGCTGCTATGAATTTCCAGCCGGTTGGTTGAACTCCGATCATTTGTGATGGCCAGGCCAAGGCTTCTGATATGGCTCAGTGGGGTACTTCCCTGCTAACAATAAACACAGTTCAGTTTTAGAATGGGTTTGTTTCTGAGTACGACGAGTCTCTATGAATATGAGTCTCTAAGTATTGGTCTCTATGGCTCTCTGTGGATCTCTACGAGTCTCTGGATCTCTATGTGAGTTTATGGGTCTGTGAGTCTGTGGAAACACGGCTGAGAGTATTTGTCTGGGGCTATAAATATCCACGTGATGATGGAGATGATGATGTCAGCGACTTGGTTGAACTGCTGTCATGTTTAGCATGAGTCTCTATGAATGTGGGTCTCTATGAGTGTGGGTCTCTATGAGTGTGGGTCTCTATGAGTGTGGGTCTCTATGAGTGTGGGTCTCTATGAGTGTGGGTTTCTATGAGTGTGGGTCTCTATGAGTGTGGGTCTCTGTGCGTGTGGGTCTCTATGAGTGTGGGTCTCTATGAGTGTGAGTCTCTATGAGTATGAGTCTCTATGAGCGTGGGTCTCTATGAGTATGGGTCTCTATGAGTATGAGTCTCTATGAGCGTGGGTCTCTATGAGTATGGGTCTCTATGAGTGTGGGTTTCTATGAGTGTGGGTCTCTATGAGCGTGGGTCTCTATGAGCGTGGGTCTCTATGAGCGTGGGTCTCTATGAGCGTGGGTCTCTGTGAGTGTGGGTCTCTATGAGTATGGGTCTCTATGAGTGTGGGTCTCTATGAGTGTGGGTCTCTGTGCGTGTGGGTCTCTATGAGTGTGGGTCTCTATGAGTGTGAGTTTCTATGAGTATGAGTCTCTATGAGCGTGGGTCTCTATGAGTATGGGTCTCTATGAGTGTGGGTTTCTATGAGCGTGGGTCTCTATGAGCGTGGGTCTCTATGAGCGTGGGTCTCTATGAGCGTGGGTCTCTATGAGCGTGGGTCTCTATGAGTGTGGGTCTCTATGAGTATGGGTCTCTATGAGTGTGGGTCTCTATGAGTGTGGGTCTCTATGAGTGTGTGGGTCTCTATGAGTGTGGGTCTCTGTGAGTGTAGGTCTCTATGAGCGTGGGTCTCTATGAGCGTGGGTCTCTATGAGTGTGGGTCTCTATGAGTGTGGGTCTCTATGAGCGTGTCTCTACGAGTATGGGTCTCTGTGAGTGTGGGTCTCTATGAGTGTGGGTCTCTATGAGTGTGGGTCTCTATGAGCGTGGGTCTCTATGACTATGGGTCTCTGTGAGCGTGGGTCTCTATGAGTGTGGGTCTCTGTGAGCGTGGGTCTCTATGAGTATGGGTCTCTATGAGTGTGGGTCTCTATGAGTGTGGGTCTCTATGAGTATGGGTCTCTGTGAGTGTGGGTCTCTGTGAGTGTGGGTCTCTGTGAGTAAAGGAGTCACATGGCTCAGTGGGGCTCTGCCTGGTAACAATGAACATCGTTTTATAGGGCAAGGAGTTTATAGAAGCGAGCAGTTATACACAAAAACAAAGGTCCCCCATATAGCCTTAACAGACTGTAGGGGCATCTATGAAGGCCGGCACGGCACACGAGGGGGTGGGTGGCCAGCACCACGTCCGACCGCCTTTGTCTCCCCAGTGGCGATGTTTACGCACCGCACCAGGTACTCATTTGAGGCTGAGTCGACCTAAGGGGAGGACCAGGACCGGTTCAGATAATCGTCACAGGTGTTGGCCGTGAGCGGGAATTAAACCCGGGTCGCCGGGTTCGTAGCGCAGCGTAGTGCTAACCGCTACACTACCGCTACCCACAGACACACTCACACACACATACACAGACACACACAGACACACACCCACATATACACAACAATAACAACCGCCATTCGCCACTAAGTGGTGGTGACGTCACCACGATGCTTGTGCCAGGCTATGTGCACCCTGAGGCCACGTGAAGTGTCGAACGCCCGCTGGCAGGAGGTCACGGGGCAGACCCAGGTGCCACGGGTCGACTGACTGAGATGACTGAGATGACTGGCTGATGCACCACCTGTGCCCCCTACTGTGCCAACTTGCTGTGCTTTAGCCACCCGGCGCGCCGCTCGTTGTTGTGAGCGTCGCTCCTCCGCCCTCCGTTGTTGTTGGAGGGCGACTGCCTCCAACTGCCCAGTAGCGTCCTTCACGAGCCTCCTCCACAGAGGCCGATCTTGACACCGCTGGTACCAGTCATCGGCAAGTCCACTCAGCTCCACGTCCTCCTGTACCACATCACTCCATCTCTTCTCTAGCCCGTGCCGCGCCCGTTTAGCCCCCTCGATCCGGCCGAACAAAAGCTGTTTCGGCATGCGGTGGCTGGGCATGCGGGCTACATGACCCAGCCATTGCAGCCTTCCCCGCCGGAGGAGCTCACCGATGGGACCTTGCCCAGATCTTTCAAGGATTTGTGAGCTCCTCACACAATCCAGTCTGGTTAAACCCAGGATGGATCGTAGGCAGGCCAGCCTAAATGTTTCTAACCGGCGAAGATGTTCCATTAGGGGGTCCACGTTTCGCAAGCGTAGAGAAGGGAGGGAATGACCGTGGCCGAGAAGATCTGAAGCTTAGTGCGGAGCGACAGACCAGGTAGCTTCCACACAGCGTTACGCAACCGATGAAAAGATATTGCCGCTCGACTGATTCGGAGTGAGACCTCTGCTGTTAAACTGGAGCCGTGTACACACATATACACACACTCACAGACACACTCACACACAGACACACTCACAGACACACACACAGACACTCACAGACACACACTCACAGACACTCACACAGACACACTCACAGGCACACAGACACACTCACAGACACTCACACAGACACTCACACAGACACACTCACAGACACACACACAGACACACTCACAGACACTCACACACAGACACACTCACAGACACTAACACACGGTGACCTTCTGAACACGGAGCGTCTAAAGTTTCTAAAGGTAAAAATAAACCCTCTGAATTCAGAGGTTTAAACCCTCTGACCTGGCAAGTCATGGGTGGGCGCGTTGCTTTATTATGAATGAGACCGGGGTCACACGAGTCCAAGGGTAGCCCAGGCCCCGCCCACTGCTCCCCCGCAGCGGCTGTAGCCACGCCTACCCCCTCTCGACCGTAGCCCCTCCCCCGTCTTGCAGCCCCTCCCACAGCTGCTGTGCCCAATCAGCGAAGATCTAGGCCAGCCACACCCACTCCAGCCGCAACCCCTCCCTCTCCACTACAGTCCCCTCCCACAGCTGCCGCGCCCAATCAGCGAGGACCATGCCTCCCCTTCCCGTAACCCACTTACGAAATTGTAGCCCCCCCCCCACAACCATAGCGCCCGCGCCTACAGCTGCGAGGCCCAATCAACGTGGACTATGGCTCCGCCCCTCTCCAGTAACCCCCCCTACCCTCCGCGAAAACCCCCTCGCACATCTGCGCGGCCCAATCAGCGAGAACCATAGCCCCCGCCCATGATAGTGTAGCCCCTCCTCCCCTTCCCCGTAAGCTCCGCCCCTCCGCTATAGCCGCCCCCCCGCCCCCCCAGCCTCAACTAATCAGAGAGCAGCTTCGTCGCGTACGTGCCCGATACCACGCGCGGGGGGTTTCAGACAGAAGTTGCGGGCGGCCCGTGATCACTCGGGGGTCGGTGTTTTCAAAATCAGAATAGTTTCGACTGCAGGAAGGAAATCCGATGAGCTATAAAGCTCTTTACCCCCCACCCCCTCCCGCACAGATTCCCAGTCAGGGGCACGGGGTTACCGCTCACGGCCACCGCTGACAGCAGCAGCAGACATCTGGGGAGACAAAGGCGGCCGGGCGTGGTGCTGGCCACCCACCCCCACTCTGCCCCAAGTGCCGCTGCTAAGAGCAACTTGCCCCTACAGTCTGCGCGAGGCTACACGGGAGATCTTTGTCTTTGTAATGATTATTTGACGTCTCTCGCGGCCAACGCTGCGTCAAATGTCCCTTCAACGATTCGCCTCTCTGTGATGTTACCTGATGGGCATCGCAGATGATGCTGATGATGATAGCAAGTAGTGGCTGATATCATCGCGACCACGTGCACATTTACAGCAGCAGCAGCTGAGTACTCTAAACGCGTGTTTGTCAACAGACTTAGAGAGACACTCAGAGAGTTATTGGTCCACAGAGAGACCAATACTTAGAGACCCAAATTCATAGACACACACTCATAGATACCCACACTCATAGAGACCCACACTCACAGAGACCCACACTCACAGAGACCCACACTCATAGATACCCACACTCACAGAGACCCACATTCATAGAGACCCACACTCATAGAGACCCACACTCTTAGAGACCCACATTCATAGAGACCCACACTCATAGAGACCCACACTCATAGAGACCCACACTCTTAGAGACCCACACTCACAGAGACCCACACACTCACAGAGACCCACACTCATAGAGACCCACACTCACAGAGACCCACACTCACAGAGACCCACACTCACAGAGACCCACACTCATAGAGACCCACACTCATAGAGACCCACACTCATAGAGGCCCACAGAGACCCATACTCATAGAGACCCATACTCATAGAGACCCACACTCATAGAGGCCCACAGAGACCCATACTCATAGAGACCCACAGAGACCCACAGAGACCTATACTCATAGAGACCCACGCACTCACATAGACCCACACTCATAGAGACCCACAGAGACCCACAGAGACCCACACTCACAGAGACCCACAGAGACCCACAGAGACCTATACTCATAGAGACCCACACACTCACATAGACCCACACTCATAGAGACCTACACTCACAGAGACCCACACTCATAGAGACCCACACTCATAGAGACTCACACTCATAGAGACCCACACTCACAGAGACCCACACTCACAGAGACACACACTCACAGAGACCCACACTAAAACTAAACTATGTTCATTGTTACCAGCTAAGGCCCCAGGTGCTTCCTTTTTCAGAGAGGCCTGATGATTGTCGTAAGTACTGTCTTACTGTAGTATAGTGGTGTAGTGTATAGTGTAGTGTATACTGTAGTGTGTAGTGTAGTGTAGTGTGTAGTGGTGTATAGTGTAGTGTATAGTAGTGTGTAGTAGTGTAGTGTATAGTGGTGGTATACAGTGTAGTGTATCTTGTAGTGTATAGTGTAGTGTATAGTTTAGTGTGTAGTGTATAGTAGTGATGTATAGTGTAATGTGTAGTAGTGTAGTGTATAGTAGTGTAGTGTATAGTAGTATATAGTGTAGTGTATAGTAGTGTAGTGTATAGTAGTGTATAGTAGTGATGTATAGTGTATAGTGTAGTGTACAGTAGTGTATAGTAGTGTAGTGTATAGTAGTATATAGTGTAGTGTATAGTAGTGTATAGTAGTATATAGTGTAGTGTATAGTAGTGTAGTGTATAGTAGTGTAGTGTATAGTAGTGTATAGTAGTGTAGTGTATAGTAGTGTAGTGTATAGTAGTGTATAGTAGTGTAGTGTATAGTAGTATATAGTGTAGTGTATAGTAGTGTATAGTGTAGTGTATAGTAGTGTATAGTGTAGTGTATAACAGTGTAGTATATAGTGTAGTGTATAGTAGTGCAGTGTATAGTAGTGTAGTGTATAGTAGTGTAGTGTATAGTAGTGATGTATAGTGGCGTAGTGTACAGTGGTGGTGTACAGTGTAGTGTACAGTGTAGTGTATAGTGTAGTGTATAGTAGTGTAGTGTATAGTGTAGTGTATAGGAGTGAATTTTGATTTAAAGATTTCGTGACTGCAGGGATTCATATTCTTGGTTATTTCGGTAAAGTCACCACCACGTAGAAGGGAAAAATAAAATAAAATATAAAACATAAAAATTCTCACGACGTTTCGACTGCAACACAAGCAATCATCATCAGGTGTGAAGGGGGGGGGGGGCTGGGTGGGGAGGGTGGGGAGGGGCTGGGTGGGGAGGGGAGGGTGGGGAGGGGCTGGTCACCCCGTGGTGCCCCCCTTATAAAACTCAACGTTTCACCTACTCACGCCGGCTTGTGCCCGCCCTCACAGTCGGGCATATTGTGCTGAATCACCACGTGGTGGTGCCGCCGTTGACCCTGGTCATTAACCGAGCAACCCAACGTTCCTACCAGCTCCCCCCTCCGCAGGAGAATGACACTACAGGAGAATGTGTTACTACAGGAGAATGTGTTACTACAGGAGAATGTGTTACTACAGGAGAATGTGACACTACAGGAGAATGTGTTACTACAGGAGAATGTGACACTACAGGATAATGTGTTACTACAGGAGAATGTGTTACTAGAGGAGAATGTGACACTACAGGAGAATGTGACACTACAGGAGAATGTGTTACTACAGGAGAATGTGTTACTACAGGAGAATGTGACACTACAGGAGAATGTGTTACTACAGGAGAATGTGTTACTACAGGAGAATGTGACACTACAGGAGAATGTGACACTACAGGAGAATGTGACACTACAGGAGAATGTGACACTACAGGAGAATGTGTTACTACAGGAGAATGTGACACAACAGGAGAATGTGTTACTGTAGGAGAATGTGTTACTACAGGAGAATGTGTTACTACAGGAGAATGTGACACTACAGGAGAATGTGTTACTGTATGAGAATGTGTTACTACAGGAGAATGTGTTACTACAGGAGAATCTGACACTACAGGAGAATGTGTTACTAGAGGAGAATGTGACACTACAGGAGAATGTGACACTACAGGAGAATGTGTTACTAGAGGAGAATGTGACACTACAGGAGAATGTGACACTACAGGAGAATGTGTTACTACAGGAGAATGTGTTACTACAGGAGAATGTGACACTACAGGAGAATGTGTTACTACAGGAGAATGTGACACTACAGGAGAATGTGTTACTATAGGAGAATGTGAGACTACAGGAGAATGTGTTACTATAGGAGAATGTGACACTACAGGAGAATGTGTTACTATAGGATAATGTGTTACTACAGGAGAATGTGTTACTACAGGAGAATGTGTTACTACAGGAGAATGTGACAATACAGGAGAATGTGTTACTACAGGAGAATGTGACACTACAGGAGAATGTGTTACTACAGGAGAATGTGTTACTACAGGATAATGTGACACTACAGGAGAATGTGTTACTACAGGAGAATGTGTTACTACAGGAGAATGTGACACTACAGGAGAATGTGTTACTACAGGAGAATGTGACACTACAGGAGAATGTGTTACTACAGGAGAATGTGACACTACAGGAGAATGTGTTACTATAGGAGAATGTGTTACTACAGGAGAATGTGTTACTACAGGAGAATGTGTTACTACAGGAGAATGTGACAATACAGGAGAATGTGACACTACAGGAGAATGTGTTACTGTATGAGAATGTGACACTACAGGAGAATGTGTTACTACAGGAGAATGTGACACTACAGGAGAATGTGTTACTACAGGAGAATGTGTTACTACAGGAGAATGTGACACTACAGGAGAATGTGTTACTACAGGAGAATGTGACACTACAGGATAATGTGTTACTACAGGAGAATGTGTTACTACAGGAGAATGTGTCACTACAGGAGAATGTGTTACTACAGGAGAATGTGACACTACAGGAGAATGTGTTACTGTATGAGAATGTGTTACTACAGGAGAATGTGTTACTACAGGAGAATGTGACACTACAGGAGAATGTGTTACTGTATGAGAATGTGTTACTACAGGAGAATGTGTTACTGCAGGAGAATGTGTTACTACAGGAGAATGTGTTACTACAGGAGAATGTGTTACTACAGGAGAATGTGTCACTACAGGAGAATGTGTTACTGTATGAGAATGTGTTACTACAGGAGAATGTGTTACCCCCTTACTCCAAGGCCCCGCCCCTCACTGCCCACAACGGCCCGGCCCCCTCCCTCTAATACCCCGCCCCCTTCTCTCTCTCTGGCCCAGTCCCCTCCCGGACGACGAACCCCCATCCCTACTCCCTCGCTGGCCACGCCCCCTCCTCGCCATGGCTCCACCCCTTTCCCTTACACGGCACCGCCGCCCGTCCCTCGCCCCGCCCCCTCCCTGGCCCACAAAGGCCCCGCCCCCCTCTGTTGCCGCACGGGACACGCGCGGGCAACCGTCAATCGGTTGCCCCGGGCAACCGTCAATCGGTTGCCCCGGCCAACCGGTCGCGACTCGTCAGCCGCCCCCCCCCGCTCCCCCCACCACACGCGAGAGGGCGGGGGTGGGGTGACCGGAGAGGGGGGTCAAGGGGTCAAGGGGATTGCGCAATCACGGAGCTCTGTGAACTAACGAGGTGCCAGGAATAGCGACGAAGGGAGTGGGAGGAGGGGTGGGGGTGAGTGGGGGGTGGGGTGGGGGTGAGTGGGGGGGTGAGTGGGGGGAGGGGTGGGGGTGAGTGGGGGGTGGGGTGGGGGTGAGTGGGAAGGTGAGTGGGGGGAGGGGTGGGGGTGAGTGGGGGGAGGGGTGGGGGTGAGTGGGGGGGTCACTCAAGGGCAGAGGCACGGAGCAGGTCACGTGAGCACGCGGCCGGTCAACCATCGACATCGCCAGCGTCACCACCATCACCATCATCACTATCATCACCATCATCACTATCATCACCATCATCACTATCATCACTATCATCACCATCATCACCATCACCACCACTATCACCATCATCACCATCACCACCATCATCATCATCAATATCACTATCATCACTACCACCATAACCACTATCACCATCATCACTACTACCACCATCACCATCACCACTATCACTATCATCACTACCATCATCACTACTACCACCATCACCACTATCACTATCATCACTACCACCATCACTACTATCACCATCATCACTACTACCACCATCACCACTATCACTATCATCACTACCACCATCACTACTATCACCACCACCATCATCACTACTATCACCACCATCACCATCACCACTATCACCATCATCATCACCACTATCACTATCATCACTATCACTATCATCACTACCACCATCACCGTCACCACCATCACCGTCACCACCATCACCATCACCACTATCACTATCATCACTACCACCATCACCATCATCACTACTATCACTATCATCACTACTATCACCATCATCATCACTATCACCATCATCATCATCACTACTATCACCACCACCATCATCACTACTATCATCATCATCACTACTATCACCACCACCATCATCACTACTATCGACCACCACCACCATCATCATCACTACTATCACCATCATCACTACTATCACCACCACCACCACCATCATTACTACCATAATCACTACCATCACCACCACCATCACTACTATCACCATCATCATCACTACTATCACCATCACCACTACTATCACCATCACCACCATCATCACCACCATCATCATCACTACTACTACTACATTCATCATCACTACTATCACCACCACCATCATCACTACTATCATCACCACCATCATCATCACTACTATCACCATCATCATCATCACTACTATCACCACCACCATCATCACTACTATCCCCACCACCACCACCATCATCATCACTACTATCACCATCATCACTACTATCACCACCACCACCACCACCATCATTACTACCATAATCACTACCATCACCATCACTACTATCACCATCACCACTACTATCACCATCACCACCATCACCACCATCATCACCACCATCATCATCATCACTACTACTACTACCATCATCATCACTACTATCACCACCACCATCATCACTACTATCATCACCACCATCATCATCACTACTATCACCATCATCATCACTACTATCACCACCACCATCATCACTACTACTACTACCACCATCATCATCACTACTATCACCACCACCATCATCACTACTATCACCACCACCATCATCATCACTACTATCACCATCATCATCACTACTATCACCACCACCATCATCACTACTATCATCACCACCATCATCACTACTACCACCATCATCATCATCACCACCACCACCATCATCACCACCATCATCACCACCATCATCACTACTACTACCACCATCATCACCACCATCATCACCACCATCATCATCACTACTATCATCACTACCATCATCACTACTATCATCACTACCACCATCATCACTACTACTACCACCATCATCATCACTATCATCACCACCATCATCACCACCATCATCACCACCATCATCACCACCATCATCATCACCACCATCATCACTACTACTACCACCATCATCATCACTACTACCACCATCATCATCATCACTACTATCATCACCACCATCATCACTACTATCATCACTACCATCATCATCACTACTATCATCACCACCATCATCACCACCATCATCACTACTACTACCACCACCATCATCACTACTACCACCATCATCATCACTACTATCATCACCACCATCATCACCACCATCATCACTACTATCATCACTACCATCATCACTACTATCATCACCACCATCATCACCACCATCATCACTACTATCATCACCATCATCACTACCATCATTATCATCACTACTATCATCACCACCACACAGCACAACCACCATCACTACTATCACCACCACCACCACCATCACCACAACCATCACTACTATCACCATCATCATCATCACTACTATCATCACCACCATCATCACCACCATCATCACCACCATCATCACCGCCATCATCACCAC
Organism: Petromyzon marinus; assembly: GCF_048934315.1. Lineage (NCBI taxonomy): Eukaryota > Metazoa > Chordata > Hyperoartia > Petromyzontiformes > Petromyzontidae > Petromyzon > Petromyzon marinus. The sequence continues at coordinate 8,681,624 of NC_133746.1, forward strand.
CATAATCACTACTACCACCATCACTACTATCACCATCATCACCACCATCATCACTACTACCACCATCACCACCATCATCATCACCACCATCATCACCACCATCATCACTACTACCACCATCATCATCATCATCACTACTATCACCACCACAACCACCACCACAACCATCGCCACCACCACTACCACACACCACCACAACCACCACCACAACCATTGTCACCACCACCACACACCACAAACACCACCACAACCATCGTCACCACCACAACACACAACCACCACCACAACCATCGTCACCACCACTACCACACACCACCACACCCACCACCACAACCATCGTCACCACCACTACCACACACCACCACACCCACCACCACAACCATCGTCACCACCACTACCACACACCACAACCACACACCACCACTACCACACACCACACCCACCACCACAACCATCGTCACCACCACCACAACCACCACCACAACCATCGTCACCACCACCACAACCATCGTCACCACCACACCCACCACCACAACCATCGTCACCACCACTACCACAACCACCACCACAACCATCGTCACCACCACCACCACCACACACCACCACCACCACCACACCCACCACCACAACCATCGTCACCACCACCACCACACACCACCACCACCACCACACCCACCACCACAACCATCGTCACCACCACCACCACAGTGACCCCCCATGACCTCGTCACAGTGGTCACCTGACGCCGCCGCCGCTATGTTGAGAGCCTCACCACGAGGACAATTTTGTCGCGACGCCAAATCGCGAAGGCGATGGGGGGGGGGCACCAGGGGGGGGGCACCAGGGGGGGGGGCACCGGGGGGGGGCACCGGGGGGCGGGGCACCAGGGGGGCGGGGCACCGAGGGGGGGCGGGGCACCAGGGGGGCGGGGCGATTTGACTGGGAACCCCTCCGGCGTCATTCCATGCACGAGGCCCTTGCATGCAGAAGTGTCACCCAGAGTCACAGCGTCGTCAACATCACCACTACAACCACAGTCAACACCAACACTACAACCACTACAACCACAGTCACCCAGAGTCACAGGGTCGTCAACATCACCACTACAACCACAGTCAACACCAACACTACAACCACTACAACCACAGTCACCCAGAGTCACAGGGTCGTCAACATCACCACTACAACCACAGTCAACACCAACACTACAACCACTACAACCACAGTCACCCAGAGTCACAGCGTCGTCAACATCACCACTACAACCACAGTCAACACCACCACTACAACCACAGTCACCCAGAGTCACAGCGTCGTCAACATCACCACTACAGCCACAGTCACCACTACAACCACAGTCACCCAGAGTCACAGCGTCGTCAACACCACCACTACTACAGCCACAACAACCACAGTCACCACCACTACTACAACCACAGTCACCCAGAGTCACAGCGTCGTCAACACCACCACTACAGCCACAGTCACCACTACAACCACTACAGCCACAGTCACCCAGAGTCACAGCGTCGTCAACATCACCACTACAGCCACAGTCACCACCACTACTACAACCACTACAACCACAGTCACCCAGAGTCACAGGGTCGTCAACATCACCACTACAACCACAGTCAACACCAACACTACAACCACTACAACCACAGTCACCCAGAGTCACAGCGTCGTCAACATCACCACTACAACCACAGTCAACACCAACACTACAACCACTACAACCACAGTCACCCAGAGTCACAGGGTCGTCAACATCACCACTACAACCACAGTCAACACCAACACTACAACCACTACAACCACAGTCACCCAGAGTCACAGGGTCGTCAACATCACCACTACAACCACAGTCAACACCAACACTACAACCACTACAACCACAGTCACCCAGAGTCACAGCGTCGTCAACATCACCACTACAACCACAGTCAACACCACCACTACAACCACAGTCACCCAGAGTCACAGCGTCGTCAACATCACCACTACAGCCACAGTCACCACTACAACCACAGTCACCCAGAGTCACAGCGTCGTCAACACCACCACTACTACAGCCACAACAACCACAGTCACCACCACTACTACAACCACAGTCACCCAGAGTCACAGCGTCGTCAACACCACCACTACAGCCACAGTCACCACTACAACCACTACAGCCACAGTCACCCAGAGTCACAGCATCGTCAACATCACCACTACAGCCACAGTCACCACCACTACTTCAACCACTACAACCACAGTCACCCAGAGTCACAGCGTCGTCAACACCAACACTATAACCACAGTCACCACCACTACTACAACCACTACAACCACAGTCACCCAGAGTCACAGCGTCGTCAACACCACCACTACAGCCACAGTCACCCAGAGTCACAGCGTCGTCAACACCACCACTACAGCCACAGTAACCACCACTACTACAACCACTACAACTACAGTCACCCAGAGTCACAGCGTCGTCAACATCACCACTACAGCCACAGTCACCACCACTACTACAACCACTACAACCACAGTCACCCAGAGTCACAGCGTCGTCAACATCACCACTACTACAACCACAGTCACCACGACTACTACAACCACTACTACTACAACCACTACAACCACAGTCACCCAGAGTCACAGCGTCGTCAACATCACCACTACTACAACCACAGTCACCACCACTACTACAACCACTACAACCACAGTCACCCAGAGTCACAGCGTCGTCAACATCACCACTACTACAACCACAGTCACCACCACTACTACAACCACTACAACCACAGTCACCCAGAGTCACAGCGTCGTCAACATCACCACTACAGCCACAGTCACCACGACTACTACAACCACTACAACCACAGTCACCCAGAGTCACAGCGTCGTCACCACCACCACTACTACAAACACAGTCACCACGACTACTACAACCACTACAACCACAGTCACCCAGAGTCACAGCGTCGTCAACACCACCACTACAACGACAGTCATCACCAACACTACAACCACAGTCACCCAGAGTCACAGCGTCGTCAACATCATCACCACTACAACCACAGTCACCACTACAACCACTACAACCACAGTCACCCAGAGTCACAGCGTCGTCAACATCACCACTACTACAACCACAGTCACCACCACTACTACAACCACTACAACCACAGTCACCACCACTACTACAACCACTACAGCCACAGTCACCCAGAGTCACAGCGTCGTCAACATCACCACTACAACCACAGTCACCCAGAGTCACAGCGTCGTCAACATCACTACTACTACAACCACAGTCACCACCACTACAACCACTACAACCACAGTCACCCAGAGTCACAGCGTCGTCAACACCACCACTACAGCCACAGTCACCACCACTACTACAACCACTACAACCACAGTCACCCAGAGTCACAGCGTCGTCAACATCACCACTACTACAGCCACAGTCACCACCACTACTAAAACCACTACAACCACTACAACCACTACAACCACAGTCACCCAGAGTCACAGCGTCGTCAACATCACCGCTACAGCCACAGTCACCACCACTACTACAACCACTACAACCACAGTCACCCAGAGTCACAGCATCGTCAACACCACCACTACAGCCACAGTCACCACCACTACTACAACCACTACAACCACAGTCACCCAGAGTCACAGCGTCGTCAACATCACCACTACTACAGCCACAGTCACCACCACTACTACAACCACTACAACCACTACAACCACAGTCACCCAGAGTCACAGCGTCGTTAACATCACCACTACAGCCACAGTCACCACCACTACTACAACCACTACAACCACAGTCACCCAGAGTCACAGCGTCGTCACCACCACCACTACAGCCACAGTCACCACTACTACTACAACCACTACAACCACAGTCACCCAGAGTCACAGCGTCGTCAACATCACCACTACTACAGCCACAGTCACCACCACTACTACAACCACTACAACCACTACAACCACAGTCACCCAGAGTCACAGCGTCGTCAACATCACCACTACAGCCACAGTCACCACCACTACTACAACCACTACAACCACAGTCACCCAGAGTCACAGCGTCGTCAACATCACCACTACTACAGCCACAGTCACCACCACTACTACAACCACTACAACCACAGTCACCCAGAGTCACAGCGTCGTCAACATCACCACTACAGCCACAGTCACCACCACTACTACAACCACTACAACCACAGTCACCCAGAGTCACAGCGTCGTCACCACCACCACTACTACAACCACAGTCACCACCACTACTACAACCACTACAACCACAGTCACCCAGAGTCACAGCGTCGTCAACACCACCACTACTACAACCACAGTCACCACCACTACTACAACCACTACAACCACAGTCACCCAGAATCACAGCGTCGTCACCAACACCACTACTACAACCACAGTCACCACCACTACTACAACCACTACAACCACAGTCACCCAGAGTCACAGCATCGTCACCACCACCACTACAGCCACAGTCACCACCACTACTACAACCACTACAACCACAGTCACCCAGAGTCACAGCGTCGTCAACACCACCACTACTACAACCACAGTCACCCAGAGTCACAGCGTCGTCAACATCACCACTACAGCCACAGTCACCACCATTACTACAACCACTACAACCACAGTCACCCAGAGTCACAGCATCGTCAACATCACCACTACTACAGCCACAGTCACCACCACTACTACAACCACTACAACCACAGTCACCCAGAGTCACAGCGTCGTCAACATCACCACTACAGCCACAGTCACCACCACTACTACAACCACTACAACCAGTCACCCAGAGTCACAGCGTCGTCACCACCACCACTACTACAACCACAGTCACCACCACTACTACAACCACTACAACCACAGTCACCCAGAGTCACAGCATCGTCAACACCACCACTACTACAACCACAGTCACCACCACTACTACAACCACTACAACCACAGTCACCCAGAGTCACAGCGTCGTCACCACCACCACTACTACAACCACAGTCACCACCACTACTACAACCACTACAACTACAGTCACCCAGAGTCACAGCGTCGTCAACATCACCACTACAGCCACAGTCACCACCACTACTACAACCACTACAACCACAGTCACCCAGAGTCACAGCGTCGTCAACATCACCACTACTACAGCCACAGTCACCACCACTACTACAACCACTACAACCACAGTCACCCAGAGTCACAGCGTCGTCAACATCATCACCACTACAGCCACAGTCACCACCACTACTACAACCACTACAACCACAGTCACCCAGAGTCACAGCGTCGTCAACATCACCACTACAGCCACAGTCACCACCACTACTACAACCACTACTACAGCCACAGTCACCACCACTACTACAACCACTACAACCACAGTCACCCAGAGTCACAGCGTCGCCAACACCACCACTACTACAACCACAGTCACCACCACTACTACAACCACTACAACCACAGTCACCCAGAGTCACAGCGTCGTCACCACCACCACTACTACAACCACAGTCACCACCACTACTACAACCACTACAACTACAGTCACCCAGAGTCACAGCGTCGTCAACATCACCACTACAGCCACAGTCACCACCACTACTACAACCACTACAACCACAGTCACCCAGAGTCACAGCGTCGTCAACATCACCACTACTACAGCCACAGTCACCACCACTACTACAACCACTACAACCACAGTCACCCAGAGTCACAGCGTCGTCAACATCATCACCACTACAGCCACAGTCACCACCACTACTACAACCACTACAACCACAGTCACCCAGAGTCACAGCGTCGTCAACATCACCACTACAGCCACAGTCACCACCACTACTACAACCACTACTACAGCCACAGTCACCACCACTACTACAACCACTACAACCACAGTCACCCAGAGTCACAGCGTCGCCAACACCACCACTACTACAACCACAGTCACCACCACTACTACAACCACTACAACCACAGTCACCCAGAGTCACAGCGTCGTCAACACCACCACTACTACAGCCACAGTCACCACCACTACTACAACCACTACAACCACAGTCACCACCACTACTACAACCACTGCAACCACAGTCACCCAGAGTCACAGGGTCGTCAACACCACCACTACTACAGCCACAGTCACCACCACTACTACAACCACTACAACCACAGTCACCCAGAGTCACAGCGTCGCCAACACCACCACTACTACAACCACAGTCACCACCACTACTACAACCACTACAACCACAGTCACCCAGAGTCACAGCGTCGTCAACACCACCACTACTACAGCCACAGTCACCACCACTACTACAACCACTACAACCACAGTCACCACCACTACTACAACCACTACAACCACAGTCACCCAGAGTCACAGCGTCGTCAACACCACCACTACTACAACCACAGTCACCACCAATACTACAACCACTACAACCACAGTCACCCAGAGTCACAGCGTCGTCAACATCACCACTACAGCCACAGTCACCACCACTACTACAACCACTACAACCACAGTCACCCAGAGTCACAGCGTCGTCACCACCACCACTACAGCCACAGTCACCACCACTACTACAACCACTACAACCACTAATACAACCACAGTCACCACCACTACAACCACTACAACCACAGTCAACACCGACACTACAACCACTACAACCACAGTCACCACCACCACTACAACCACAGTCACCACCACTACTACAACCATTACAACTACAGTCACCCAGAGTCACAGCGTCGTCACCATCAACACTACAACCACAGTCACCACCACTACAACCACTACAACCACAGTCAACACCACTACAACCACTACAACCACAGTCAACACCAACACTACAACCACAGTCACCACCACTACAACCACAGTCAACACCAACACTACAATCACAGTCACCACCACCACTACAACCACAGTCACCACCACTACAACCACTACAACCACAGTCAACACCAACACTACAACCAGTCACCACCACCACTACAACCACAGTCACCACCACTACAACCACTACAACCACAGTCACCACCACTACAACCACAGTCACCCAGAGTCACAGCGTCGTCACCATCAACACTACAACCACAGTCACCACCACTATAACCACAGTCACCACTACAACCACAGTCACCCAGAGTCACAGCGTCGTCAACACCACCACTACAACCACAGTCACCACCACTACAACCACAGTCACCACCACCACTACAACCACAGTCACCACCACTACTACAACCACTACAACCACAGTCACCCAGAGTCACAGCGTCGTCAACATCACCACTACAGCCACAGTCACCACCACTACTACAACCACTACAACCACAGTCACCCAGAGTCACAGCGTCGTCAACATCACCACTACTACAGCCACAGTCACCACCACTACTACAACCACTACAACCACAGTCACCCAGAGTCACAGCGTCGTCAACATCACCACTACAGCCACAGTCACCACCACTACTACAACCACTACAACCACAGTCACCCAGAGTCACAGCGTCGTCACCACCACCACTACTACAACCACAGTCACCACCACTACTACAACCACTACAACCACAGTCACCCAGAGTCACAGCGTCGTCAACACCACCACTACTACAACCACAGTCACCACCACTACTACAACCACTACAACCACAGTCACCCAGAATCACAGCGTCGTCACCAACACCACTACTACAACCACAGTCACCACCACTACTACAACCACTACAACCACAGTCACCCAGAGTCACAGCATCGTCACCACCACCACTACAGCCACAGTCACCACCACTACTACAACCACTACAACCACAGTCACCCAGAGTCACAGCGTCGTCAACACCACCACTACTACAACCACAGTCACCCAGAGTCACAGCGTCGTCAACATCACCACTACAGCCACAGTCACCACCATTACTACAACCACTACAACCACAGTCACCCAGAGTCACAGCATCGTCAACATCACCACTACTACAGCCACAGTCACCACCACTACTACAACCACTACAACCACAGTCACCCAGAGTCACAGCGTCGTCAACATCACCACTACAGCCACAGTCACCACCACTACTACAACCACTACAACCAGTCACCCAGAGTCACAGCGTCGTCACCACCACCACTACTACAACCACAGTCACCACCACTACTACAACCACTACAACCACAGTCACCCAGAGTCACAGCATCGTCAACACCACCACTACTACAACCACAGTCACCACCACTACTACAACCACTACAACCACAGTCACCCAGAGTCACAGCGTCGTCACCACCACCACTACTACAACCACAGTCACCACCACTACTACAACCACTACAACTACAGTCACCCAGAGTCACAGCGTCGTCAACATCACCACTACAGCCACAGTCACCACCACTACTACAACCACTACAACCACAGTCACCCAGAGTCACAGCGTCGTCAACATCACCACTACTACAGCCACAGTCACCACCACTACTACAACCACTACAACCACAGTCACCCAGAGTCACAGCGTCGTCAACATCATCACCACTACAGCCACAGTCACCACCACTACTACAACCACTACAACCACAGTCACCCAGAGTCACAGCGTCGTCAACATCACCACTACAGCCACAGTCACCACCACTACTACAACCACTACTACAGCCACAGTCACCACCACTACTACAACCACTACAACCACAGTCACCCAGAGTCACAGCGTCGCCAACACCACCACTACTACAACCACAGTCACCACCACTACTACAACCACTACAACCACAGTCACCCAGAGTCACAGCGTCGTCACCACCACCACTACTACAACCACAGTCACCACCACTACTACAACCACTACAACTACAGTCACCCAGAGTCACAGCGTCGTCAACATCACCACTACAGCCACAGTCACCACCACTACTACAACCACTACAACCACAGTCACCCAGAGTCACAGCGTCGTCAACATCACCACTACTACAGCCACAGTCACCACCACTACTACAACCACTACAACCACAGTCACCCAGAGTCACAGCGTCGTCAACATCATCACCACTACAGCCACAGTCACCACCACTACTACAACCACTACAACCACAGTCACCCAGAGTCACAGCGTCGTCAACATCACCACTACAGCCACAGTCACCACCACTACTACAACCACTACTACAGCCACAGTCACCACCACTACTACAACCACTACAACCACAGTCACCCAGAGTCACAGCGTCGCCAACACCACCACTACTACAACCACAGTCACCACCACTACTACAACCACTACAACCACAGTCACCCAGAGTCACAGCGTCGTCAACACCACCACTACTACAGCCACAGTCACCACCACTACTACAACCACTACAACCACAGTCACCACCACTACTACAACCACTGCAACCACAGTCACCCAGAGTCACAGGGTCGTCAACACCACCACTACTACAGCCACAGTCACCACCACTACTACAACCACTACAACCACAGTCACCCAGAGTCACAGCGTCGCCAACACCACCACTACTACAACCACAGTCACCACCACTACTACAACCACTACAACCACAGTCACCCAGAGTCACAGCGTCGTCAACACCACCACTACTACAGCCACAGTCACCACCACTACTACAACCACTACAACCACAGTCACCACCACTACTACAACCACTACAACCACAGTCACCCAGAGTCACAGCGTCGTCAACACCACCACTACTACAACCACAGTCACCACCAATACTACAACCACTACAACCACAGTCACCCAGAGTCACAGCGTCGTCAACATCACCACTACAGCCACAGTCACCACCACTACTACAACCACTACAACCACAGTCACCCAGAGTCACAGCGTCGTCACCACCACCACTACAGCCACAGTCACCACCACTACTACAACCACTACAACCACTAATACAACCACAGTCACCACCACTACAACCACTACAACCACAGTCAACACCGACACTACAACCACTACAACCACAGTCACCACCACCACTACAACCACAGTCACCACCACTACTACAACCATTACAACTACAGTCACCCAGAGTCACAGCGTCGTCACCATCAACACTACAACCACAGTCACCACCACTACAACCACTACAACCACAGTCAACACCACTACAACCACTACAACCACAGTCAACACCAACACTACAACCACAGTCACCACCACTACAACCACAGTCAACACCAACACTACAATCACAGTCACCACCACCACTACAACCACAGTCACCACCACTACAACCACTACAACCACAGTCAACACCAACACTACAACCAGTCACCACCACCACTACAACCACAGTCACCACCACTACAACCACTACAACCACAGTCACCACCACTACAACCACAGTCACCCAGAGTCACAGCGTCGTCACCATCAACACTACAACCACAGTCACCACCACTATAACCACAGTCACCACTACAACCACAGTCACCCAGAGTCACAGCGTCGTCAACACCACCACTACAACCACGGTCACCCAGAGTCACAGCGTCGTCAACACCACCACTACAACCACAGTCACCACCACTACAACCACAGTCACCACCACCACTACAACCACAGTCACCACCACTACTACAACCACTACAACCACAGTCACCCAGAGTCACAGCGTCGTCAACATCACCACTACAGCCACAGTCACCACCACTACTACAACCACTACAACCACAGTCACCCAGAGTCACAGCGTCATCACCACCACCACTACTACAACCACAGTCACCACCACTACTACAACCACTACAACCACAGTCACCCAGAGTCACAGCGTCGTCAACACCACCACTACTACAACCACAGTCACCACCACTACTACAACCACTACAACCACAGTCACCCAGAGTCACAGCGTCGTCACCAACACCACTACTACAACCACAGTCACCACCACTACTACAACCACTACAACCACAGTCACCCAGAGTCACAGCATCGTCACCACCACCACTACAGCCACAGTCACCACCACTACTACAACCACTACAACCACAGTCACCCAGAGTCACAGCGTCGTCAACACCACCACTACTACAACCACAGTCACCCAGAGTCACAGCGTCGTCAACATCACCACTACAGCCACAGTCACCACCATTACTACAACCACTACAACCACAGTCACCCAGAGTCACAGCATCGTCAACATCACCACTACTACAGCCACAGTCACCACCACTACTACAACCACTACAACCACAGTCACCCAGAGTCACAGCGTCGTCAACATCACCACTACAGCCACAGTCACCACCACTACTACAATCACTACAACCACAGTCACCCAGAGTCACAGCGTCGTCACCACCACCACTACTACAACCACAGTCACCACCACTACTACAACCACTACAACCACAGTCACCCAGAGTCACAGCATCGTCAACACCACCACTACTACAACCACAGTCACCACCACTACTACAACCACTACAACCACAGTCACCCAGAGTCACAGCGTCGTCACCACCACCACTACTACAACCACAGTCACCACCACTACTACAACCACTACAACTACAGTCACCCAGAGTCACAGCGTCGTCAACATCACCACTACAGCCACAGTCACCACCACTACTACAACCACTACAACCACAGTCACCCAGAGTCACAGCGTCGTCAACATCACCACTACTACAGCCACAGTCACCACCACTACTACAACCACTACAACCACAGTCACCAACACTACTACAACCACTACAACCACAGTCACCCAGAGTCACAGCGTCGTCAACATCATCACCACTACAGCCACAGTCACCACCACTACTACAACCACTACAACCACAGTCACCCAGAGTCACAGCGTCGTCAACATCACCACTACAGCCACAGTCACCACCACTACTACAACCACTACTACAGCCACAGTCACCACCACTACTACAACCACTACAACCACAGTCACCCAGAGTCACAGCGTCGTCAACATCACCACTACTACAGCCACAGTCACCACCACTACTACAACCACTACAACCACAGTCACCACCACTACTACAACCACTACAACCACAGTCACCCAGAGTCACAGCGTCGTCAACACCACCACTCCTACAGCCACAGTCACCACCACTACTACAACCACTACAACCACAGTCACCACCACTACTACAACCACTGCAACCACAGTCACCCAGAGTCACAGGGTCGTCAACACCACCACTACTACAGCCACAGTCACCACCACTACTACAACCACTACAACCACAGTCACCCAGAGTCACAGCGTCGCCAACACCACCACTACTACAACCACAGTCACCACCACTACTACAACCACTACAACCACAGTCACCCAGAGTCACAGCGTTGTCAACACCACCACTACTACAGCCACAGTCACCACCACTACTACAACCACTACAACCACAGTCACCACCACTACTACAACCACTACAACCACAGTCACCCAGAGTCACAGCGTTGTCAACACCACCACTACTACAACCACAGTCACCACCAATACTACAACCACTACAACCACAGTCACCCAGAGTCACAGCGTCGTCAACATCACCACTACAGCCACAGTCACCACCACTACTACAACCACTACAACCACAGTCACCCATAGTCACAGCGTCGTCACCACCACCACTACAGCCACAGTCACCACCACTACTACAACCACTACAACCACTACTACAACCACAGTCACCACCACTACAACCACTACAACCACAGTCAACACCGACACTACAACCACTACAACCACAGTCACCACCACCACTACAACCACAGTCACCACCACTACTACAACCATTACAACTACAGTCACCCAGAGTCACAGCGTCGTCACCATCAACACTACAACCACAGTCACCACCACTACAACCACAGTCAACACCACTACAACCACAGTCAACACCAACACTACAACCACAGTCACCACCACTACAACCACAGTCAACACCAACACTACAATCACAGTCACCACCACCACTACAACCACAGTCACCACCACTACAACCACTACAACCACAGTCAACACCAACACTACAACCAGTCACCACCACCACTACAACCACAGTCACCACCACTACAACCACTACAACCACAGTCACCACCACTACAACCACAGTCACCCAGAGTCACAGCGTCGTCACCATCAACACTACAACCACAGTCACCACCACTATAACCACAGTCACCACTACAACCACAGTCACCCAGAGTCACAGCGTCGTCAACACCACCACTACAACCACGGTCACCCAGAGTCACAGCGTCGTCAACACCACCACTACAACCACAGTCACCACCACTACAACCACAGACACCACCACCACTACAACCACAGTCACCACCACTACAACCAGTCACCACCACTACAACAACTACAACCACAGTCACCACTACAACCACTACAACCACAGTCACCACCACTACAACCACAGTCACCACCACCACTACAACCACAGTCACCACCACTACAACCACTACAACCACAGTCACCACCACCACTACAACCACAGTCACCCAGAGTCACAGCGTCGTCAACACCACCACTACAACCACAGTCACCACCACTACAACCACAGTCACCACTACAACCACAGTCACCACCATAACAACCACAGTCACCACTACAACCACAGTCACCACCACTACAACCACAGTCACCCAGAGTCACAGCGTCGTCACCATCAACACTACAACCACTACAACCACAGTCACCACCACTACAACCACTACAGCCACAGTCACCACCACTACAACCACTACAGCCACAGTCACCACAACTACAACCACTACAGCCACAGTCACCACCACTACAACCACTACAACCACAGTCACCACCACTACAACCACTACAACCACAGTCACCACCACTACAACCACTACAACCACAGTCACCACCACTACAACCACTACAACCACAGTCACCACCACTACAACCACTACAACCACAGTCACCACCACCACTACAACCACAGTCACCACTACAACCACTACAACCACAGTCACCACCACTACAACCACTACAACCACAGTCACCACCACTACAACCACAGTCACCCAGAGTCACAGCGTCGTCACCACCACCACTACAACCACGGTCACCCAGAGTCACAGCGTCGTCACCACCAACACTACAACCACAGTCACCCAGAGTCACAGCGTCGTCAACACCACCACTACAACCACTACAGCCACAGTCACCACCACCACTACAACCACAGTCACCACCACTACAACCACAGTCACCACCACCACTACAACCACAGTCACCACCACTACAACCACTACAACCACAGTCACCACCACTACAACCATAGTCACCACCACTACTACAACCACAGTCACCACCACTACAACCACTACAGCCACAGTCACCACCACTACAACCACTACAACCACAGTCACCACCACTACAACCACTCCAACGACAGTCACAACTACCACTACAGCCACAGTCACCACCACTACAACCACAGTCACCACCAATACTACAACCACAGTCACCACCACTACAACCACAGTCACCACCACTACAGCCACAGTCACCACCACTACAACCAGTCACCACCACCACTACAACCACAGTCACCACCACTACAACCACAGTCACCACCACTACAGCCACAGTCACCACCACTACAACCAGTCACCACCACTACAACCAGTCACCACCACTACAACCACTACAACCACAGTCACCACCACTACAACCACACTCACCACTACCACTACAACCACAGTCACCACCACTACAACCACAGTCACCACTACCACCACAACAACCACAGTCACCACTACCACCACTACAACCACAGTCACCTCCTCCACCACAGTCACCTCTACCACCACAGTCACCTCTACCACCACAGTCACCTCTACCACCACAGTCACCTCTACCACCACAGTCACCTCTACCACCACAGTCACCTCTACCACCACAGGCACCACTACCACCACTACCACCACTACAACCACAGTCACCACCACGAATACCACCACTACAACCACAGTCACCACTACAACCACAGTCACCACCACGAATACCACCACTACAACCACAGTCACCACTACAACCACAGTCACCACCACTACAACCACAGTCACCACTACCACCACTACAACCACAGTCACCACAGTCACCACTACCACCACTACAACCACAGTCACCACAGTCACCACCACAGTCACCACCACCACAGTCACCACCACAGTTACCGCCATTCGCCACGAAGTGGCGGTGACGCCACCACGACGCTTGTGCCAGGCTAGGTGCACGTTGAGGCCACGTGAAGTGTTGAACGCCCGCTGGCAGGAGGTCACGGGGCGGACCCAAGTGCCACGGGTCGACTGACTAAGATGACTGGCTGATGCACCACCTGTGCCCCCTACTGTGCCAACCCGCTGTGCTTTAGCCACCCGGTGCTCCGCTCGTTGTTCTGAGCGTCGCTCCTCCGCCCTCCGTTGTTATTAGAGGGCGACTGCCTCCAACTGCCCAGTAGCATCCTTCACGAGCCTCCTCCACAGAGGCCGATCCTGACAACGCTGGTACCAGTCATCGGCAAGTCCACTCAGCTCCACGTCCTCCTGTACCACATCACTCCATCTCTTCTCTAGCCCGTGCCGCGCCCGTTTAGCCCCCTGGATCTGGCCGAACAAAACTTGTTTAGGCATGCGGTGGCTGGGCATGCGGGCTACATGACCCAGCCAACGCAGCCTTGCCTGCCAGCGGAGCTTACCGATAGGACTTGGTCCAGATCTTTCAAGGATTTGTGGGCTCTCACACAATCCAGCCTAATTAAACCCAGGACGGATCGTAGGCAGGGCAGCCTAAATGTTTCTCACCGGCGAAGATGTTCCATTCGGGGGTCCACGTTTCGCAAGCATAGAGAAGGGAGGGAATGACTGTGGCCTGAAGCTTCGTGCGGAGCGACAGAACAGATTGCTTCCACACAGCGTTACGCAACCGATGAAAAGGCAATGCCGCTCGACTGATTCGGAGTGTGACCTCTGCTCTCAAACCGGAGCCGGTCATGAGCACACTGCCCAGGTATGGGAAACTCTCCACTCTCTCCACAACTGCCCTATCACCAATTGGGAGTTGTGGGGGAGGAGTATCCGATGGTACAAAATACCCAGGCAGGTGATTAGTTTTGGTGGGGCTGATGGTAAGGCCCCACCTCTTCATGGCAAGCTCCAGGTTCAGCAGCAGCGCCTCCAACTCCTCCTCCGAGTGAGCAGCAATTACCAGATCATCGGTATACATAACATGGTTGAGCAATAGGGAGCCATCCCTTGACCGCACCCGGGCATCGATCAGCCTCCCATTGTATCTGTACCAGATGAAAATTCTTCCAGTACAGCTATTGAAGGCTTCACGAACTACGTGGTCGAAATAGATGTTAAATAATGTGGGAGCCAGAGGACATCCCTGTCGCACCCCAAGGTGTACAGGGAATGGCTCTGACTCCCGGCCACGTAGTTTTACCCGGGCCCGCTCACCATCATGAAGGTCCTTAATGATCGTGAGCAGAGGGTCAAGGCCTACTGATGGTATCATAGCCCTTGACCAGGAAAATAAAGCAGAGATGTAGGTCTTGTTGGAATTCCCTACACCTCTGCTGTAGCAGACATACAGAAAATATGGCATCTGTGCAGGACCGCCATTTCTTGAAACCGCATTGGGGCTCCGCAAGCCTCTCCTCAGCGTGCCTGGCAAGGCGATGTTGAATAATCCTTGCCAGGACCTTTCCCAGCACACTGAGGAGTGAGATGCCCCTGTAGTTGTTACAATCTGTGCGGTCCCCCGTTTTACAGAGGGGGACCACCAGGGCATCCTTCCAATCCTGCGGAACCCGTCCAGTGGTCCAGACTGTTGCTATGATGTTTTGACGGCAGTCTGCACACAAATTGTTGTTATGATGTTTTGTACGGCAGTCTGCACACAAATGCCACCCTCCCTCAGCATTTCGCTGAGGAAATTATCTCTGCCCGGCGCTTTTCCACCTTCAGTACTTCCACAACAGATGGCACCTCAGCTAGCCACTCACAGAGAGTGACTTCTTCTTCCAATATTTGTGGCACCGCAGCCTCGGCAGGGTCATCCCCACTTTGTCCCACGTTGTTTTCCAGGCTGAGAGATTTCTCCTCCCCCAGGACCTCACAGAAATTCTCAGCAAATCTGCAAACCTGTTCCTGGGGTTCAGAGATTGGATCACCGTTCTTTCCCCTAATGATGGTAATAGGTGTGACACTGCAGGTTACTTTTTTGATAGAATTAAATAGAGATTTGTGATCGCGGGCCATTGAGGCAGAGTCCATCTCCTCAACAACCCGCGACCACCACCCATCCTTGCAGCACCTCACGGCTCTCCGAACCTCCGAGCAAAGGCTGCGGTAAGCCTCCTCATTCTCCGACATGGGATGCTGTAGCCGATGAGTGGGCCTGTCGCTTTTTTTCAGCCAGCCTCAACACCTCCTCTGTCAGCCGGAGTCTCTGGGGAGGTTTGGACCGCGTACCCAAAGCAGCCATTGCAGCTGCATGAGCCACAGTCCTAAACCTCGTCCATTTCCCCTCAACATCAGGAGGAGTGGGGGACAATGCCAACTCCAGCCGCAAGCGATGATGAAAATCTCATTGGAACTTTCATCAGATAACTGAAACCATGGGTTTGAATGGGGTCCTGGGTGTTCACCCACCACCGGAGTGGAAGAATGGCAGGCGCCTCTTACAGATGACAAGTCGATGGTCAGTGGGCAGATCAGCTCCACGGTAGGTCCTGGTGTCAAGGACATGGGCTCGCATCTGCTGGTCCGTCACTATGTAGTCCAGCAGATGTTCTTGCTTGGACCCGGCATGCATCCATGAAGTTGTGTGGATGCGCCGATGCCGGAACACCATGCTGGTAATTACAAGCCCATGGGCTGCACAAAAATCTAGCAGCCTCCTACCGTTGTTATTGAGCTGATCTGGCCCATGCCTTTCAATCACTCCAGACCAGGTGCCAGCATCATGACCAACTCGGGCATTGAAGTCACCCAACAAGATTACTCTATCCCGAGGGGCCACTTTAGCCAACACCTGTGATAGGAGGTCATAGAAGGCATCCGACTCATCGGCCTTGCCTGCATCCCTGCATGGATGTTCGTCTTTGCTGGGGGCATAAGTAACCACGACCACCACTCCTCGCCTCTGGTTGATGGGAAGGCAAGCTCAAAGTAGACTGGGGCTTACAGCTTCCCACACCTCACCGCCATGCTCCCACGCCCCCTTCATTCTTTTGTTCAGAAGAAGAGCCACTCCCTGTTGTTTGGCAGTCTCCTGCCCCGAGTAGAGGACTGTCCACCCCTCATGGTGGCAAGAGCCAGAGCCGGTCCACCGGACCTCCTGAATGCCGCAGAGATCCAGGCGGTACCGGTCCAGCTCCCGACAGAGGAGTAGCAGCCTCTCCTCCGCAGTGAGCGTTCGAACATTCCACTTAGCCACACGAAATGTTTTTTCGTTGTTTCTGGAGGAACCCCGAGGATAAGGATTCAGTCTCCTGGCTCCGCCAATTGGGGTTTGGCCAGGAGACGTCACAGATGCCTATCCCCCCGGGGCCTCTGGCACAAGCTTAATACATGTTTTATCTCGTAGTTTAGTAGTAGTTAATTGAAGGTGGAGGGGTCTGTGTGGTCTGTGTGAGTCTCTATGAGTATGGGTCTGTGTGGGTCTCTGTGTATGGGTCTCTGTGTATGGGTCTCTGTGGGTCTCTATGAGTATGGATCTCTGTGGGTCTCTATGAGTATGGATCTCTGTGTGGATCTCTATGAGTATGGGTCTCTGTGGGTCTCTATGAGTATGGGTCTCTGTGGGTCTCTATGAGTATGGGATTGTGTGGGTCTGTGTGGGTCTCTATGAGTGTGGGTCTCTGTGGGTCTCTATAAGTATGGGTCTGTGTGTGGGTCTCTATGTGTATGGGTCTGTGTGGGTCTCTATGAGTATGGGTCTGTGTGAGTCTCTATGGGTATGGGTCTGTGTGGGTCTCTATGTGTATGGGTCTGTGTGGGTCTCTATGAGTGTGGGTCTGTGTGGGTCTCCATGAGTATGGGTCTGTGTAGGTCTCTATGAGTATGGGTCTGTGTGGGTCTCTATGAGTATGGGTCTGTGTGTGGGTCTCTATGGGTATGGGTCTCTGTGGGTCTCTATGAGTATGGGTCTGTGTGGGTCTCTATGAGTATGGATCTCTGTGTGGATCTCTATGAGTATGGGTCTCTGTGGGTCTCTATGAGTATGGGTCTCTGTGGGTCTCTATGAGTATGGGTCTGTGTGGGTCTCTACGAGTATGGGTCTGTGTGGGTCTCTATGAGTATGGGTCTCTGTGGGTCTCTATGAGTATGGATCACTGTGTGAGTCACTATGAGTATGGGTCTGTGTGGGTCTCTATGAGTATGGATCACTGTGTGAGTCACTATGAGTATGGGTCTGTGTGGGTCTCTATGAGCATGGGTCTGTGTGGGTCTCTATGAGTATGGGTCTGTGTGGGTCTCTATGGGTATGGGTCTCTGTGTGAATCTCTATGAGTCTCTGTGTGGTTCTCTATGGGCCTGTGTGTATTTGTCTGCTGCTATCAATCCCCACGTGATGATGACATCAGCCGCTTGCTTGAGCTGCTCATTCGCGATGGCCCAGGGTGGGTTCTGACAAAATATCGACACAGCACCTAAGTGCGGCCTTCTTACCCTGGTAGGACTACAAAATATCTACACATTTCATCTTGGAACCTTTTGCCACGACCAAAATATAAGAACAGGTTTTCCACTTTTTTCTAGCCAAGTTGTTTAAAACACCAAAGTGAAACCTTTTCACCAGGATGCACGCCACTGCATTCACCACAGTACTTGCGGTCAGAGTGTGAACACAGAAACACTCTCTGATAGTAGATGCACTGTCCTTGAAACTGAGTGGTCCACACGGCTATTCTCACAAAAAGTATTAGTTGAGTTTGTAGTTTTTTTTCTAAATGTATCCCTCTCTCATTCTCTCGCTCTCACTCTCTCTCACACTCCCTCCCTCTCTCACACTCACACTCTCACACTCCCTCTCTCTCACACTCACACTCTATCTCTCTCACACACTCCTTGTCTCTCTCCCTCTCTCTCTCACTCTCTCACACTCACACTCTCTCACACTCACACTCTCTCACACTCCCTCTCTCTCTCTCACACACTCCTTGTCTCTCTCACACTCACACTCTCACTCCCTCCCTCTCTCTCACACTCACTCTCTCTCACACTCACACTCTCTCTCTCTCTCACACTCACACTCTCTCACTCCCTCTCTCTCTCTCACACTCCCTCTCTTTCTCTCACACTCCCTCTCTCTCTCTCACTCACACTCTCTCTCATACTCCCTCTCTCTCTCACACTCCCTCTCTCACTCCCTCCCTCTCTCTCTCACACTCCCTCTCTCTCTCTCACACTCCCTCTCTCACACTCCCTCTCTCTCTCTCACACTCCCTCTCTCTCTCTCACACTCTCTCTCTCACACTCCCTCTCTCTCTCTCACACTCCCTCTCTCTCTCTCACACTCCCTCTCTCTCTCACACTCCCTCTCTCTCTCACACTCCCTCTCTCACTCCCTCCCTCTCTCTCACACTCACACTCTCTCTCACACTCCCTCCCTCTCACACTCCCTCCCTCTCACACTCCCTCCCTCTCTCTCTCACACTCTCTCACACTCTCTCTCACACTCTCCCACACTCTCTCTCTCTCACACTCCCTCTCTCTCTCTCACACACACTCCCTGTCTCTCTCTCTCACACACACTCCCTGTCTCTCTCTCTCACACTCACTCTCTCTCTCACACTCCCTCTCTCACACTCCCTCTCTCTCTCACACTCACTCTCTCTCTCACACTCTCTCTCACACTCTCTCTCTCTCACTCTCTCTCACACTCACACTCCCACTCTCTCTCACACTCCCTCTCTCTCTCTCAAACTCTCTCTCTCACACTCACACTCCCTCTCTCTCTCACACTCCCTCTCTCTCTCACACTCTCTCTCTCTCACACACTCCCTCTCTCTCTCACACACTCCCTCTCTCTCACACTCCCTCTCTCTCTCTCACACTCCCTCTCTCTCTCTCTCACACTCCCTCTCTCACACTCCCTCTCTCTCACTCCCTCTCTCTCTCTCTCGCTCTATTAATGCACTAACACTCTCCCTCTCTCTGATGTGAAATGTCACACGTTTAGGGAAACACTGCTTACCCAATCCGACACCACCACCACCACCACCACAACAGACAAAGCTCCCCCGTGTAGCCTCTAGCAGACTGTAGGGGCAAGGGCTGTCAGGAGTGCCTATACACAGACAAAGATCCCCCGTGTAGCCTCTAGCAGACTGTAGGGGCAAGTGCTGTTAGGAGTGCCTATACACAGACAAAGATCCCCCGTGTAGCCTCTAGCAGACTGTAGGGGCAAGGGCTGTCAGGAGCGCCTATACACAGACAAAGATCCCCCGTGTAGCCTCTAGCAGACTGTAGGGGCAAGGGCTGTTAGCGAGCACCTATACACAGACAAAGATCCCCCGTGTAGCCTCTAACAGACTGCAGGGGCAAGTGCTGTTAGCTAGCACCTCACACACAGACACAGACAAAGATCCCCCGTGTAGCCTCTAACAGACTGCAGGGGCAAGTGCTGTTAGCGAGCACCTCACACACAGACACAGACAAAGATCCCCCGTGTAGCCTCTAACGGGCTGTAGGGGCAAGTGCTGTTAGCTAGCACCTCACACACAGACACAGACAAAGATCCCCCGTGTAGCCTCTAACAGACTGGAGGGGCAAGTGCTGTTAGCGAGCACCTCACACACAGACACAGACAAAGGTCCCCCGTGTAGCCTCTAACGGACTGTAGGGGCAAGTTCTGTTAGCTAGCACCTCACACACAGACACAGACAAATATCCCCCGTGTAGCCTCTAACAGACTGCAGGGGCAAGTGCTGTTAGCGAGCACCTCACACACAGACACAGACAAAGGTCCCCCGTGTAGCCTCTAACGGACTGTAGGGGCAAGTGCTGTTAGCTAGCACCTCACACACAGACACAGACAAAGGTCCCCCGTGTAGCCTCTAACGGACTGCAGGGGCAAGTGCTGTTAGCTAGCACCTCACACACAGACACAGACAAAGATCCCCCGTGTAGCCTAACGGACTGCAGGGGCAAGTGCTGTTAGCTAGCACCTCACACACAGACACAGGTCCCCCGTGTAGCCTCTAACGGACTGCAGGGGCAAGTGCTGTTAGCTAGCACCTCACACACAGACACAGACAAAGATCCCCCGTGTAGCCTCTAACGGACTGCAGGGGCAAGTGCTGTTAGCTAGCACCTCACACACAGACACAGGTCCCCCGTGTAGCCTCTAACGGACTGCAGGGGCAAGTGCTGTTAGCTAGCACGTCACACACAGACACAGACAAAGATCCCCCGTGTAGCCTCTAACGGACTGCAGGGGCAAGTGCTGTTAGCGAGCACCTCACACACAGACACAGGTCCCCCGTGTAGCCTCTAACGGACTGCAGGGGCAAGTGCTGTTAGCTAGCACCTCACACACAGACACAGACAAAGGTCCCCCGTGTAGCCTCTAACAGACTGTAGGGGCAAGTGCTGTTAGCGAACGGCACCTATGAAGGCTACCGGCACTGTGGCACACGAGGGGGTGGGTGGCCAGCACCACGCCCGGCCGCCTTTGTCTCCCCAGTGGCGATGTTCACTACTTCACACACCGCTACACCGGGTGCTCATTTGAGGCCGAGTCGACCTAGGGCACGAGGTCCCAGGACCGGTTCAGGTGATCGCCACCGCTGGTGTTTGTAGCCGTGAGCGGGAATGGAACTCAGGTCTCTGCCGGCTTCGTAGGGCTCAGCGAGGATTTCGCCGGTAGGGGGGGAAAACCCCTCCAGCATTGAAAAGTGATAGCAGTTGTTAGTAAGGAGTTGTTAGTAAGGAGTTGTCAGTAAGTAGTTGTTAGTGAGTAAGGAGTTGTTAGTAAGCAAGTAGTTGTTAGTAAGGAGTTGTTAGTGAGTATGGAGTTGTTAGTAAGTAAGGAGTTGTTAGTAAGCAAGTAGTTGTTAGTAAGGAGTTGTTAGTGAGTATGGAGTTGTTAGTGAGTAAGGAGTTGTTAGTGAGTAAGGAGTTGTTAGTAAGTAAGGAGTTGTCAGTGAGTAAGTAGTTGTTAGTGAGTATGGAGTTGTGAGTGAGTAAGGAGTTGTTAGTGAGCAAGGAGTTGTTAGTGAGTAGTTGTTAGTGAGTATGGAGTTGTTAGTAAGTAGTTGTTAGTAAGTAGTT
>NC_133746.1:8705129-8757629 GCF_048934315.1 Petromyzon marinus
CCATTCGTGCCTGTCGGGGATCGTCAGCGGAATCAGCGGAATCAGCGGAATCAGCGGAATCAGCGGAATCAGCGGAATCAGCATCGTTCATCATCAGCAGCAGCAGCAGCATCATTCCCGAGCCACCACCACCCCGTCACCCCGAGGGAGCGAGGGTGGAGCGCGATAGTGAGTGAGATAGTGAGTGGAGATAGTGAGTGAGTGAGATAGTGAGTGAGATAGTGAGTGAGTGAGTGAGATAGTGAGATAGTGAGTGAGAGTGAGTGAGATAGTGAGTGAGTGAGATAGTGAGTGAAATAGTGAGTGAGTGAGTGAGATAGTGAGTGAGTGAGATAGTGAGTGAGATAGTGAGTGAGTGAGATAGTGAGTGAGGGAGTGAGTGAGATAGTGAGTGAGTGAGATAGTGAGTGAGAGAGTGAGTGAGTGAGATAGTGAGTGAGTGAGTGAGAGAGTGAGTGAGTGAGATAGTGAGTGAGAGAGTGAGTGAGTGAGATAGTGAGTGAGAGAGAGTGAGTGAGATAGTGAGTGAGTGAGATAGTGAGTGAGAGAGTGAGTGAGATAGTGAGTGAGTGAGATAATGAGTGAGTGAGTGAGATAGTGAGTGAGATAGTGAGAGAGTGAGTGAGATAGTGAGTGAGTGAGATAGTGAGTGAGTGAGATAGTGAGTGAGATAGTGAGATAGTGAGTGAGATAGTGAGTGAGTGAGATAGTGAGTGAGAGAGTGAGTGAGATAGTGAGTGAGTGAGACAGTGAGTGAGATAGTGAGTGAGATAGTGAGTGAGATAGTGAGTGAGATAGTGAGTGAGATAGTGAGTGAGTGAGATAGTGAGTGAGTGAGATAGTGAGTGAGATAGTGAGTGAGATAGTGAGTGAGATAGTGAGTGAGAGAGTGAGTGAGATAGTGAGTGAGAGAGTGAGTGAGTGAGATAGTGAGTGAGAGAGTGAGTGAGATAGTGAGTGAGTGAGTGAGATAGTGAGATAGTGAGTGAGATAGTGAGTGAGAGAGTGAGTGAGTGAGATAGTGAGTGAGAGAGTGAGTGAGTGAGATAGTGAGTGAGTGAGTGAGAGAGTGAGTGAGTGAGATAGTGAGTGAGAGAGTGAGTGAGTGAGATAGTGAGTGAGTGAGTGAGATAGTGAGTGAGTGAGATAGTGAGTGAGAGAGTGAGTGAGATAGTGAGTGAGTGAGATAATGAGTGAGTGAGATAGTGAGTGAGATAGTGAGAGAGTGAGTGAGATAGTGAGTGAGTGAGATAGTGAGTGAGTGAGATAGTGAGTGAGATAGTGAGATAGTGAGTGAGATAGTGAGTGAGTGAGATAGTGAGTGAGAGAGTGAGTGAGATAGTGAGTGAGTGAGATAGTGAGTGAGATAGTGAGTGAGATAGTGAGGTGATAGTGAGTGAGATAGTGAGTGAGTGAGATAGTGAGTGAGATAGTGAGTGAGATAGTGAGTGAGATAGTGAGTGAGTGAGATAGTGAGTGAGTGAGTTAGTGAGTGAGTGAGTTAGTGAGATAGTGAGTGAGTGAGTGAGATAGTGAGTGAGAGAGTGAGTGAGTGACTGAGATAGTGAGTGAGATAGTGAGTGAGATAGTGAGTGAGTGAGATAGTGAGTGAGTGAGTTAGTGAGTGAGTGAGATAGTGAGATAGTGAGTGAGTGAGTGAGATAGTGAGTGAGAGAGTGAGTGAGTGACTGAGATAGTGAGTGAGATAGTGAGTGAGTGAGATAGTGAGTGAGATAGTGAGTGAGAGAGTGAGTGAGTGAGAGAGTGAGTGAGTGAGAGAGTGAGATAGTGAGTGAGATAGTGAGTGAGATAGTGAGTGAGATAGTGAGTGAGAGAGTGAGTGAGATAGTGAGTGAGTGAGATAGTGAGTGAGAGAGTGAGTGAGTGAGAGAGTGAGATAGTGAGATAGTGAGTGAGTGAGATAGTGAGTGAGAGTGAGTGAGATAGTGAGTGAGATAGTGAGTGAGTGAGATAGTGTGTGAGTGAGTGAGATAGTGAGTGAGATAGTGAGTGAGATAGTGAGTGAGTGAGATAGTGAGTGAGTGAGATAGTGAGTGAGTGAGATAGTGAGTGAGTGAGTGAGATAGTGAGATAGTGAATGAGTGAGTGAGATAGTGAGTGAAAGAGTGAGTGAGTGAGATAGTGAGTGAGATAGTGAGTGAGTGAGTGAGATAGTGAGATAGTGAGATAGTGAGTGAGTGAGATAGTGAGTGAGATAGTGAGTGAGATAGTGAGTGAGATAGTGAGTGAGTGAGATAGTGAGTGAGATAGTGAGTGAGATAGTGAGTGAGTGAGATAGTGAGATAGTGAGATAGTGAGTGAGATAGTGAGTGAGTGAGATAGTGAGTGAGATAGTGAGTGAGATAGTGAGTGAGTGAGATAGTGAGTGAGATAGCGAGTGAGATAGCGAGTGAGATAGTGAGATAGTGAATGAGTGAGTGAGATAGTGAGTGAATGAGTGAGTGAGTGAGATAGTGAGTGAGTGAGATTGTGAGATAGTGAGATAGTGAGATAGTGAGTGAGTGAGATAGTGAGTGAGATAGTGAGTAAGATAGTGAGATAGTGAGTGAGATAGTGAGTGAGATAGTGAGTGAGTGAGATAGTGAGTGAGATAGTGAGTGAGATAGTGAGTGAGTGAGATAGTGAGTGAGATAGTGAGATAGTGAGATAGTGAGTGAGATAGTGAGTGAGTGAGATAGTGAGTGAGATAGTGAGTGAGATAGTGAGTGAGTGAGATAGTGAGTGAGATAGTGAGTGAGATAGTGAGTGAGATAGTGAGATAGTGAGTGAGATAGTGAGTTAGTGAGATAGTGAGTGAGATAGTGAGTGAGTGAGATAGTGAGTGAGAGAGTGAGTGAGATAGTGAGTGAGATAGTGAGTGAGATAGTGAGTGAGATAGTGAGTGAGATAGTGAGTGAGTGAGATAGTGAGATAGTGAGTGAGTGAGTGAGATAGTGAGTGAGATAGTGAGTGAGATAGTGAGTGAGTGAGTGAGATAGTGAGATAGTGAGTGAGATAGTGAGTGAGATAGTGAGTGAGATAGTGAGTGAGTGAGATAGTGAGTGAGATAGTGAGTGAGCGAGTGAGATAGTGAGTGAGATAGTGAGTGAGTGAGTGAGATAGTGAGTGAGATAGTGAGTGAGATAGTGAGTGAGATAGTGAGATAGTGAGTGAGTGAGATAGTGAGTGAGATAGTGAGTGAGTGAGATAGTGAGTGAGATAGTGAGTGAGTGAGTGAGATAGTGTGAGTGAGTGAGATAGTGAGTGAGATAGTGAGTGAGATAGTGAGTGAGTGAGATAGTGAGTGAGTGAGTGAGATAGTGAGTGAGTGAGATAGTGAGTGAGATAGTGAGTGAGATAGAGAGTGAGTGAGTGAGATAGTGAGTGAGTGAGATAGTGAGTGAGATAGTGAGTGAGTGAGTGAGATAGTGAGTGAGTGAGATAGTGAGTGAGTGAGTGAGATAGTGAATGAGATAGTGAGTGAGTGAGTGAGAGAGTGAGATAGTGAGTGAGTGAGTGAGATAGTGAGATAGTGAGATAGTGAGTGAGTGAGTGAGATAGTGAGTGAGTGAGATAGTGAGTGAATGAGTGAATGAATGAGTGAATGAATGAGTGAGTGAATGAGTGAATGAGTCAATGAGTGAATGAGTGAGTGAATGAGTTAGTGAGTGAATGAGTGAGTGAATGAATGAGTGAGTGAGTGAATGAGTGAATGAGTGAGTGAGTGAGTGAATGAGTGAATGAGTGAGTGCATGAGTGAATGAATGAGTGAATGAATGAGTGAATGAATGAGTGAGTGAGAGAATGAATGAGTGAGTGAACAGAATGAATGAGTGAGTGAATGAGTGAGTGAGTGAATGAGTGAATGAGTGAGTGAGTGAATGAGTGAGTGAGTGAATGAGTGAATGAGTGAGTGAGTGAATGAATAGTGAGTGAGTGAATGAATGAGTGAATGAATGAATGAGTGATGAGTGAGTGAGATAGTGAGTGAGATAGTGAGTGAGATAGTGAGATAGTGAGTGAGAGGTGAGTGAGATAGTGAGTGAGTGAGATAGTGAGTGAGAGAGTGAGTGAGTGAGGGAGAGTGAGATAGTGAGATAGTGAGTGAGTGAGATAGTGAGTGAGTGAGATAGTGAGTGAGTGAGAGAGTGAGTGAGATAGTGAGTGAGTGAGAGAGTGAGTGAGTGAGATAGTGAGTGAGAGAGTGAGTGAGATAGTGGGTGAGATAGTGAGTGAGATAGTGAGTGAGTGAGTGAGAATAGTGAGTGAGTGAGATAGTGAGTGAGATAGTGAGTGAGATAGTGAGTGAGATAGTGAGTGAGTGAGTGAGATAGTGAGATAGTGGTGAGTGAGTGAGATAGTGAGTGAGAGAGTGAGTGAGTGAGATAGTGAGTGAGATAGTGAGTGAGATAGTGAGATAGTGAGTGAGTGAGATAGTGAGATAGTGAGTGAGATAGTGAGTGAGATAGTGAGATAGTGAGTGAGATAGTGAGTGAAATAGTGAGTGAGTGAGATAGTGAGTGAGATAGTGAGTGAGATAGTGAGTGAGTGAGATAGTGAGTGAGATGTGAGATAGTGAGATAGTGAGTGAGATAGTGAGTGAATGAGATAGTGAGTGAGATAGTGAGTGAGATAGTGAGTGAGTGAGATAGTGAGTGAGATAGTGAGTGAGATAGTGAGTGAGATAGTGAGATAGTGAGATAGTGAGATATGAAGTGATGATAGTGAGTGAGATAGTGAGTGAGTGAGATTGTGAGTGAGATAGTGAGTGAGATAGTGAGTGAGATAGTGAGAGAGTGAGATAGTGAGATAGTGAGTGAGTGAGTGAGATAGTGAGTGAGATAGTGAGTGAGATAGTGAGTGAGATAGTGAGTGAGATAGTGAGTGAGATAGTGAGTGAGATAGTGAGTGAGATAGTGAGTGAGATAGTGAGAGAGTGAGATAGTGAGATAGTGAGTGGAGTGAGTGAGATAGTGAGTGAGATAGTGAGTGAGATAGTGAGTGAGTGAGTGAGATAGTGAGATAGTGAGTGAGATAGTGAGTGAATGAGATAGTGATAGGATAGTGAGTGAGTGAGTGAGATAGTGAGTGAGATAGTGAGTGAGTGAGTGAGATAGTGAGTGAGATAGTGAGATAGTGAGTGAAGATAGTGAGATAGTGAGTGAGTGAGTGAGATAGTGAGTGAGATAGTGAGTGAGTGAGATAGTGAGTGAGATAGTGAGTGAGTGAGTGAGATAGTGAGTGAGTGAGTGAGATAGTGAGTGAGATAGTGAGTGAGTGAGATAGTGAGTGAGTGAGTGAGATAGTGAGTGAGTGAGATAGTGAGTGAGATAGTGAGTGAGTGAGATAGTGAGTGAGTGAGATAGTGAGTGAGATAGTGAGTGAGTGAGTGAGATAGTGAGTGAGTGAGATAGTGAGTGAGTGAGTGAGATAGTGAATGAGATAGTGAGTGAGTGAGTGAGAGAGTGAGATAGTGAGTGAGTGAGTGAGATAGTGAGATAGTGAGATAGTGAGTGAGTGAGTGAGATAGTGAGTGAGTGAGATAGTGAGTGAATGAGTGAATGAATGAGTGAATGAGTGAGTGAATGAGTGAATGAGTCAATGAGTGAGTGAATGAGTTAGTGAGTGAATGAGTGAGTGAATGAGTGAGTGAGTGAATGAATGAGTGAGTGAGTGAATGAGTGAATGTGAGTGAGTGAGTGAGTGATTGAGTGAATGAGTGAGTGAATGAGTGAATGAATGAGTGAATGAGTGAATGAATGAGTGAAGAGTGAATGATGAATGAGTGAGTGAGTGAATGAATGAATGAGTGAGTGAATGAGTGAGTGAGTGAATGAGTGAGTGAGTGAATGAGTGAGTGAGTGAATGAGTGAATGAGTGAGTGAGTGAGTGAATGAGTGAGTGAGTGAATGAATGAGTGAATGAATGAATGAATGCGTGAGTGAATGAATGAGTGAATGAATGAATGAGTGAATGAATGATGAGTGAGTGAGTGAATGAGTGAATGAATGAGTGAGTGAATGAGTGAATGAGTGAGTGAATGAATGAGTGAGTGAGTGAATGAATGAGTGAATGAGTGAATGAATGAGTGAATGAATGAGTGAGTGAGTGAGCCCCACCTGCTCTTGCCCCACGCGTCTCCCATGGCGCTCAGCAGGAGCGAGTTCTCAGTGGTGAGGCACGTGGTGAGGAGGGGAGAGGGTGAGTGGTGAGTGGGTGAGTGGGTGAGTGAGTAGTGAGTGAGTGAATGAATGATTTAGTGAATGAATGAGTGAGTGAGTGAACGAGTGAATGAGTGAGTGAGTGAATGAGTGAGTGAGTGAATGAGTGAGTGAATGAATGAGTGAGTGAATGTGTGAATGAATGAGTGAATGAATGAATGAGTGAGTGAGCCCCACCTGCTCTTGCCCCACGCGTCTCCCATGGCGCTCAGCAGGAGCGAGTTCTCAGTGGTGAGGCACGTGGTGAGGAGGGAGAGGGGTGAGTGGTGAGTGGGTGAGTGGGTGAGTGAGTAGTGAGTGAGTGAATGAATGATTGAGTGAATGAATGAATGAGTGAGTGAACGAGTGAATGAGTGAGTGAGTGAATGAGTGAGTGAGTGAATGAGTGAGTGAATGAATGAGTGAGTGAATGTGTGAATGAATGAGTGAATGAATGAATGAGTGAGTGAGCCCCACCTGCTCTTGCCCCACGCGTCTCCCATGGCGCTCAGCAGGAGCGAGTTCTCAGTGGTGAGGCACGTGGTGAGGAGGGAGAGGGTGAGTGGTGAGTGGGTGAGTGGGTGAGTGAGTAGTGAGTGAGTGAATGAATGATTGAGTGAATGAATGAATGAGTGAGTGAACGAGTGAATGAGTGAGTGAGTGAATGAGTGAGTGAGTGAATGAGTGAGTGAATGAATGAGTGAGTGAATGTGTGAATGAATGAGTGAATGAATGAATGAGTGAGTGAGCCCCACCTGCTCTTGCCCCACGCGTCTCCCATGGCGCTCAGCAGGAGCGAGTTCTCAGTGGTGAGGCACGTGGTGAGGAGGGAGAGGGTGGCGCTGGTGAGGAGCGGCGCCACCACAGAGGGGGCGAGGCCCGTCGGGCCCCGGCTGTGGAACACCACCTGGGGGGTGGGGGGTGGGGGGTGGGGGGAGGGGGGAGGGGGGAGGGGGGAGATCGGGGGAGGTGTCTTTGCCGGTCTCTATGAGATTGCATTGGTTAGTTGGTTGAGTGAGTGGGTGGGTGAGTGAGTGGGTGGGTGAGTGGGTGAGTGAGTGGGTGAGTGGGTGGGTGAGTGGGTGTGTGGGTGAGTGAGTGGGTGGGTGGGTGAGTGAGTGAGTGAGTGGGTGGGTGAGTGAGTGGGTGGGTGAGTGAGTGAGTGGGTGGGTGAGTGAGTGAGTGGGTGAGTGAGTGGGTGGGTGAGTGGGTGAGTGAGTGGGTGGGTGGGTGAGTGGGTGGGTGAGTGGGTGGGTGAGTGGGTGGGTGGGTGAGTGGGTGGGTGAGTGGGTGGGTGGGTGAGTGGGTGGGTGAGTGGGTGAGTGAGTGGGTGGGTGGGTGAGTGGGTGGGTGAGTGGGTGGGTGGGTGAGTGGGTGAGTGAGTGAGTGGGTGAGTGAGTGAGTGAGTGGGTGAGTGAGTGAGTGAGTGGGTGAGTGGGTGTGTGGGTGAGTGAGTGGGTGGGTGAGTGGGTGGGTGAGTGAGTGAGTGAGTGGGTGGGTGGGTGAGTGAGTGAGTGGGTGGGTGAGTGGGTGGGTGGGTGAGTGAGTGGGTGGGTGAGTGAGTGGGTGGGTGGGTGAGTGAGTGGGTGGGTGAGTGAGTGAGTGAGTGGGTGAGTGAGTGGGTGAGTGAGTGAGTGAGTGGGTGGGTGAGTGGGTGAGTGGGTGGGTGGGTTGAGTGGGTGGGTGAGTGGATGAGTGAGTGGGTGAGTGGGTGAGTGGGTGGTGGGTGGGTGAGTGGGTGAGTGAGTGAGTGAGTGGGTGGGTGAGTGGGTGGGTGGGTGAGTGAGTGAGTGGGTGGGTGAGTGGGTTGGTGAGTGAGTGAGTGAGTGGGTGGGTGGGTGAGTGGGTGGGTGAGTGAGTGAGTGGGTGGGTGAGTGGGTGGGTGGGTGAGTGAGTGGGTGGGTGAGTGAGTGGGTGGGTGGGTGAGTGAGTGGGTGGGTGAGTGAGTGAGTGAGTGGGTGAGTGAGTGGGTGAGTGAGTGAGTGAGTGGGTGGGTGAGTGGGTGTGGGGTGGGTGAGTGGGTGGGTGAGTGGATGGGTGGGTGGGTGAGTGGGTGGTGGGTGGGGGGTGTGGGGGTGAGTGGGTGAGTGAGTGAGTGAGTGGGTGGGTGAGTGGGTGGGTGGGTGAGTGAGTGAGTGGGTGGGTGAGTGGGTTGGTGAGTGAGTGAGTGAGTGGGTGATTGTGTGAGTGTCTGGCAAAACAACCCCCTACCTCCTCGCGGTGCCGGACGGGCAACTCTGTCGTGCTGTGGGAAGAGGACCAAATCCGATTGGCTCCTCCCCTCATGGCATATGTGTCCACTTTAGTGGCTAAACGGGGGCTCTGGACGGGTGCGAGGGGCTGGTAACCTCTCCACCTTCAACATTTTTACCACGAAACCACGACTTAAATATATAATTAATAAGCTTGTGCCGGAGGCCCCGGGGGGCCAGGCGTCTATGACGTCTCCTGGCCAAATCCCAATTGGCGGAGCCAGGAGATTGAATCTCTACCCTTGGGGCTCCTCCAGAAACAACGAAAAGCCACTACGGGTGGCCACGTGGAATGTTCGAACGCTCACTGCGGAGGAGAGGCTGCCACTCCTCTGTCGGGAGCTGGACCGGTACCGCCTGGGATCTCCGTGGCATTCAGGAGGTCCGGTGGACCGCTTCTGCCTCCTGCCACCATGAGGGGTGGACAGTCCTCTACTCGGGGCAGCAGACTGCCAAACAACAGGGTGTGGCTCCTCTTTTGAACAAAAGAATGAAGGGGGCATGGGAGGGTGGCGGTAAGGTGTGGGAAGCTGTAAGCCCCAGGCTACTTTGGGTTCGCGTTCCCATCGACCGACGGCGAGGATTGGTGGTCGTGGTTACTTATGCCCCAACCGAAGACGAACATCCGTGGAGGGATGCAGGCAAAGCCGATGAGTCAGATGCCTTCTATGACCTCCTGTCACAGGTGCTGGCTAAAGTGGCCCCTCGGGATAGAGTCATCTTGTTGGGTGACTTCAATGCCCGAGTTGGTCATGATGCTGGCACCTGGTCTGGAGTGATTGGAGGGCATGGGCCAGATCAGCTCAATAACAACGGTAGGAGGCTGCTAGATTTTTGTGCAGCCCATGGGCTTGTAATTACCAACACGCTGTTCTGGCATCGGCGCATCCACACAACATCATGGATGCATGCCGGGTCCAAGCAAGAACATCTGCTGGACTACATAGTGACGGAACAGCGGATGCGAGCCCATGTCCTTGACACCAGGACCTACCGTGGAGCTGATCTGCCCACTGACCATCGACTAGTCATCTGTAAGATGCGCCTGCCATTCTTCCGCTCCGGTGGTGGGTGTACATCCAGGACCCCATTCCAACCTAAAGTGGCCTGGTCTCCGTTATCTGATTAAAGTTGCAAGCAAGAATTTCATCATCACTTGCGGCTGGGATTGGCATCGTCCCCCACTCCTCCTGATGTCGAGGGTAAATGGGCGAGGTTTAGGACTGTGACTCATGCAGCTGCATTGGCTGCTTTGGGTACGCGGTCCAGACATCCCCAGAGACCCTGGCTGACAGAGGAGGTGTTCAGGCTGGCTGAGAAAAAGCGACAGGCCCACTCTCACCATCTCCAGCATCCCACATCAGAGAAATGAGGAGGCTTACCGCAGCCTTCGCTCGGAGGTTCGGAGAGCCGTGAGGTGCTGCAAGGATGGGTGGTGGTCGCGGGTTGCAGAGGAGATGGAATCTGCCTCAATAGCCCGTGATCACAAATCTCTATTTAACTCCATCAAAAAAGTAACCTGCAGCGCCACACCTATTACCATCATTAGGGGAAAAAGCGGTGATCCAATCTCCGACCCCCAGGAACAGGTTTCCAGATTTGCTGAGCATTTCTGTGAGGTCCTGGGGGAGGGGAAATCCCTCAGCCAGGAAAACATCATGGCACAAAGTGAGGATGACCCTGCTGAGGCTGCGGTGCCTCAAATATTGGAAGAAGTCACCCCCTATGAGTGGCTGGATGAGGTGCCATCTGTTGAGGAAGTACTGAAGGCGATCCGGAGTCTGAGACCAGGAAAGGCAGCGGGCAGAGATGATCTCCCAAGCGAAATGCTGAGGGAGGGTGGCGTTTGTGCACAGACTGCCCTATATGACATCATAACAACAGCCTGGACCACTGGACGGGTTCAGCAGGATTAGAAGGATGTCCTGGTGGTCCCCCTCTTTAAGAAGGGGGACCGCACAGACTGTATCAACTACAGGGGCATCTCACTCCTCAGTGTGCCGGGAAAGGTCCTGGCAAGGATTATTCAACATCGCCTTGCCAGGCACGCTGAGGAGAGGCTTGCGGAGCCCCAATGCGGTTTCAGGAATTCCAGCAAGACCTACATCTCTGCTTTATTGACCTGGTCAAGGCCTATGATACCATCAGTAGGCCTGGGCTCTGGGTTGTTCTTCGTGCTTTTGGAGTACCTGACCCTCTGCTCACGATCATTAAGGACCTTCATGATGGTGAGCGGGCCCGGGTAAAACTACATGGCCGGGAGTCAGAGCCATTCCCTGTACACCTTGGGGTGCGACAGGGATGTCCTCTGGCTCCCACATTATGTAACATCTATTTTGACCACGTAGTTCGTGAAGCCTTCAATCGCTGTACCGGGGGAATCTCCATTTGGTACAGATATAATGGGAGGCTGATCGATGCCCGGGTGCGGTCAAGGGATGGCTCCCTATTGCTCAACCACGTTATGTATGCCGATGATTTGGTAATAGCTGCTCATTCAGAGGAGGAGTTGGAGACGCTGCTGCTGAGACTGGAGCGTGCCACTAAGAGATGGGGCCTTACCATCAGCCCCACCAAAACTAAGCACCTGCTTGGGAATTTTGTACCATCGGACACTCCACCCCCACAACTCCCAATCGGTAATGGGGCAGTTGTGGAGAGAGTGGAGAGTTTCCCATACCTGGGCAGTGTGCTTATGACGAGCGGCAATATCTTTTCATTGTTTGCGTAACGCTTTGTGGAAGTTACATGGTCTGTCACTCCGCGCTAAGCTTCAGGTCTTCTTGGCCACGGTCATTCCCTCCCTTCTCTACGCTTGCGAAACGTGGACCCTCTTAATGTAACATCTTCGCCGGTTAGAAACATTTAGGCTGGCCTGCCTACGATCCATCCTGGGTTTAACCAGGATGGATTGTGTGAGGAGCTCACAAATCCTTGAAAGATCTGGGCAAGGTCCCATCGGTGAGCTCCTCCGGCAGGCAAGGCTGCGTTGGCTGGGTCATGTAGCCCGCATGCCCAGCCACCGCATGCCGAAACAGCTTTTGTTCGGCCGGATCAAGGGGGCTAAACGGGCGCGGCACGGGCTAGAGAAGAGATGGAGTGATGTGGAGGAGGCTCGTGAAGGACGCTACTGGGCAGTTGGAGGCAGTCGCCCTCCAACAACAACGGAGGGCAGAGGAGTGATGCTCACAACAACGAGCGGAGCGCCGGGTGGCTAAAGCACAGCAAGTTGTCACAGTAGGGGGCACAGGTGGTGCATCAGCCAGTCATCTCAGTCATCTCAGTCAGTCGACCCGTGGCACCTGGGTCTGCCCCGTGACCTCCTGCCAGCGGGCGTTCGACACTTCACGTGGCCTCAATGTGCACATGGCCTGGCACAAGCGTCGTGGTGACGTCACCGACACTTAGTGGCGAATGGCAGTTGTTGTGAATGGGTGAGTTAGTGGGTGAGTGAGTGGGTGAGTGAGTGAGTGAGTGGGTGAGTGAGAGGGTGAGTGAGTAGGTGAGTGGTGAGTGAGTGGGTGAGTGAGTGAGTGAGTGGGTGAGTGAGGGGGTGAGTGAGTTGGCGGGTGAGTGAGTGGGTGAGTGAGTGAGTGAGTGGGTGAGTGAGTGAGTGGGTGAGTGAGTGGGTGCGTTAGTGAGTGAGTGAGTGGGTGAGTGAGTGAGAGAGTGGGTGAGTGAGTGAGTGAGTCAGTGAGTGAGTGGGTGAGTGAGTGCGTGAGTGAGTGAGTGAGTGGGTGAGTGAGTGGGTGAGTGAGTGGGTGAGTGAGTGAGTGGGTGAGTGAGTAGGTGAGTGAGTGAGTGAGTGGGTGAGTGAGTGAGTGGGTGAGTGGGTGAGTGAGTGAGTGAGTGGGTGAGTGAGTGAGTGAGTGGGTGAGTGAGTGAGTGGGTGAGTGGGTGAGTGAGTGAGTGAGTGGGTGAGTGAGTGAGTGTGTGGGTGAGTGGGTGAGTGAGTGGGTGAGTGAGTGGGTGAGTGAGTGAGTGAGTGGGTGAGTGAGTGGGTGAGTGAGAGGGTGAGTGAGTAGGTGAGTGGTGAGTGAGTGGGTGAGTGAGTGAGTGAGTGGGTGAGTGAGGGGGTGAGTGAGTGGGCGGGTGAGTGAGTGGGTGAGTGAGTGAGTGAGTGGGTGAGTGAGTGAGTGGGTGAGTGAGTGGGTGCGTTAGTGAGTGAGTGAGTGAGTGGGTGAGTGAGTGAGAGAGTGGGTGAGTGAGTGAGTGAGTGAGTCAGTGAGTGAGTGGGTGAGTGAGTGCGTGAGTGAGTGAGTGAGTGGGTGAGTGAGTGGGTGAGTGAGTGGGTGAGTGAGTGAGTGGGTGAGTGAGTGGGTGAGTGAGTGAGTGGGTGAGTGAGTGAGTGGGTGAGTGGGTGAGTGAGTGAGTGAGTGGGTGAGTGAGTGAGTGAGTGGGTGAGTGAGTGGGTGAGTGGGTGAGTGAGTGAGTGAGTGGGTGAGTGAGTGAGTGAGTGGGTGAGTGAGTCAGTGAGTGAGTGGGTGAGTGAGTGAGTGAGTGGTGAGTGAGTGAGTGAGTGGGTGAGTGAGTGAGTGAGTGGGTGAGTGAGTGAGTGAGTGGGTGAGTCAGTGAGTGAGTGGTGAGTGATTGGGTGAGTGAGTGGGTGAGTGAGGGGTGAGTGAGTGGGTGAATGAGTGGGTCAGTGAGTGGATGAGTGAGTGGGTAATAGAGTAAGTGAGTGGGTGAGTGAGAGAGTGAGTGGGTGAGTGAGTGAGTGAGTGGGTGAGTGAGTGAGTGAGTGGGTGAGTGAGTGGGTGAGTGAGTGGTGAGGGAGTGGTGAGTGAGTGAGTGAGTGGGTGAGTGAGTGAGTGAGTGGGTGAGTGAGTGAGTGAGTGGGTGAGTGAGTGGGTGAGTGAGTAAGTGAGTGAGTGGGTGAGTGAGTGAGTGAGTGGGTGAGTGAGTGAGTGAGTGGGTGAGTGAGTGAGTGAGTGGGTGAGTGAGTGAGTGAGTGGGTGAGTGAGTCGGTAAGTGAGTGAGTGAGTGGGTGAGTGAGTGGGTGAGTGAGTGGTGAGGGAGTGAGTGGGTGAGTGAGTGAGTGAGTGGGTGAGTGAGTGAGTAAGTGAGTGAGTGAGTGGGTGAGTGAGTCGGTAAGTGAGTGAGTGAGTGGGTGAGTGAGTGGGTGAGTGAGTGGTGAGGGAGTGAGTGGGTGAGTGAGTGAGTGGGTGAGTGAGTGAGTGGGTGAGTGAGTGGGTGCGTTAGTGAGTGGGTGAGTGAGTGAGTGAGTGGGTGAGTGAGTGAGAGAGTGGGTAAGTGAGTGAGTGAGTGGGTGAGTGAGTGGGTGAGTGAGTGGGTGAGTGAGTGAGTGGGTGAGTGAGTGGGTGAGTGAGTGAGTGAGTGGGTGAGTGAGTGAGTGGGTGAGTGGGTGAGTGAGTGAGTGGGTGAGTGGGTGAGTGAGTGAGTGAGTGGGTGAGTGAGTGAGTGAGTGAGTGGGTGAGTGAGTCAGTGAGTGAGTGGGTGGGTGAGTGAGTGAGTGAGTGGTGAGTGAGTGAGTGGGTGAGTGAGTGAGTGGGTGAGTGAATGAGTGAGTGAGTGAGTGGGTGAGTCAGTGAGTGAGTGGTGAGTGATTGGGTGAGTGAGTGGGTGAGTGAGGGGTGAGTGAGTGGGTGAGTGAGTGGGTCAGTGAGTGGATGAGTGAGTGGGTAATAGAGTGAGTGGGTGAGTGAGAGAGTGAGTGGGTGAGTGAGTGAGTGAGTGGGTGAGTGAGTGAGTGAGTGGGTGAGTGAGTGGGTGAGTGAGTGGTGAGGGAGTGGTGAGTGAGTGAGTGAGTGGGTGAGTGAGTGAGTGAGTGGGTGAGTGAGTGAGTGGGTGAGTGAGTGGGTGAGTGAGTGGGTGAGTGAGTGAGTGGGTGAGTGAGTGGGTGAGTGAGTAAGTGAGTGAGTGGGTGAGTGAGTGAGTGAGTGGGTGAGTGAGTGAGTGAGTGGGTGAGTGAGTCGGTAAGTGAGTGAGTGAGTGGGTGAGTGAGTGGGTGAGTGAGTGGTGAGGGAGTGAGTGGGTGAGTGAGTGAGTGTGTGAGTGGATGAGTGAGTGGGTGAGTGAGTGGGAGAGTGAGTGAGTGGGTGAGTGGGTGAGTGAGTGGGTGAGCGAGTGAGTGGGTGGGTGAGTGGATGAGTGAGTGGGTTAGTGAGTAGGTGAGTGAGTGAGTGGGTAAGGGGGTGAGTGAGTGGGTGAGTGAGTGGTGAGGGAGTGGTGAGTGAGTGAGTGAGTGGGTGAGTGAGTGGGTGAGTGAGTGAGTGAGTGGGTGAGTGAGTGAGTGAGTGGGTGAGTCAGTGAGTGAGTGGTGAGTGATTGGGTGAGTGAGTGGGTGAGTGAGTGGGTGAGTGAGTGGGTAATAGAGTGAGTGAGTGAGTGGGTGAGTGAGTGAGTGAGTGGGTGAGTGAGTGAGTGAGTGGGTGAGTGAGTGGGTGAGTGAGTGAGTGAGTGGGTGAGTGGGTGAGTGAGTGGGTGAGTGAGTGAGTGGGTGAGTGAGTGGGTGAGTGAGTGGGTGAGTGAGTGAGTGGGTGAGTGAGTGAGTGGGTGAGTGAGTGAGTGGGTGAGTGAGTGGGTGAGTGAGTGGGTGAGTGAGTGAGTGAGTGGGTGAGTGAGTGAGTGAGTGGGTGAGTGAGTGAGTGGGTGAGTGAGTGAGTGGGTGAGTGAGTGGTGAGTGAGTGGGTGAGTGAGGGAGTGAGTGGGTGAGTGAGTGAGTTGATGAGTGAGTGGGTGAGTGAGTGAGTGAGTGGGTGAGTGAGTGTGTGAGTGAGTGTGTGCGTGAGTGTGTGAGTGAGTGGGCGGGTGAGTGAGTGGGTGAGTGAGTGGGTGAGTGATTGAGTGAGTGGTGAGTGAGTGAGTGGGTGAGTGAGTGAGTTGATGAGTGAGTGGGTGAGTGAGTGAGTGGGTGAGTGAGTGGGTGGGTGAGTGAGTGAGTGGGTGAGCGAGTCAGTGAACGAGTGAGTGAGTGAGTGGGTGAGTGACTGAGTGAGTGAGCGAGTGAGTGAGTGAGTGGGTGAGTGAGTGGGTGAGTGAGTGAATGAGTGGGTGAGTGAGTGGTGAGGGAGTGAGTGAGTGAGTGGTGAGTGAGAATCTTACCACCTTGAGAAACTCAAAGAGAATGGAGACAAGCTCCTCAGAGGTTGGATCTGAGATCTTGTCCCTGAGTCGTCCCTGTGGATACACAGGGAGACACACGGAGACACACGGAGACACAGGTAGGCATAGAGACACATTGAATCTGTGGGTCTCTGTGTGGTGAGTCTGTGGGTCTCTGTGTGGTGAGTCTATGCGTCTCTGTGTGATGAGTCTATGGGTCTCTGTGTGGTGAGTCTGTGGGTCTCTGTGTGGTGAGTCTGTGGGTCTCTTTGTGGTGGGTCTGTGGATCTCTGTGTGGTGAGTCTATGGGTCTCTGTGTGGTGAGTCTGTGGGTCTCTGTGTGATGAGTCTGTGGGTGTCAGTGTGATGAGTCTGTGGGTCTCTATTTGGTAAGTCTGTGGGTCTCTGTGTGGTGAGTCTGTGGGTCTCTGCGTGGTGAGTCTGTAGGTCTCTGTGGTGAGTCTGTGGGTCTCTGTGTGGTGAGTCTGTGGGTCTCTATGTGGTGAGTCTGTGGGTCTCTGCGTGGTGAGTCTGTGGGTCTCTGTGTGGTGAGTCCGTGGGTCTCTGTGTGGTGAGTCTGTGGGTCTCTGTGTGGTGAGTCTGTGGGTCTCTATGTGGTGAGTCTGTGGCTCTCTGTGTGGTGAGTCTGTGGGTCTCTGTGTGATGAGTCTGTGGGTCTCTGTGTGGTGAGTCTGTGGGTCTCTGTGTGGTGAGTCTATGCGTCTCTGTGTGATGAGTCTGTGGGTCTCTGTGTGGTGAGTCTGTGGGTCTCTGTGTGGTGAGTCTGTGGGTCTCTGTGTGGTGAGTCTGTGGGTCTCTGTGTGGTGAGTCTGTAGGTCTCTGTGTGATGAGTCTGTGGGTCTCTGTGGTGAGTCTATGGGTCTCTGTGTGGTGAGTCTGTGGTGAGTCTGTGGGTCTCTGTGTGATGAGTCTGTGGGTCTCTCTGTGGTGAGTCTATGGGTCTCTGTGTGGTGAGTCTGTGGTGAGTCTGTGGGTCTCTGTGTGATGAGTCTGTGGGTCTCTGTGTGGTGAGTCTGTGGTGAGTCTGTGGGTCTCTGTGTGGTGAGTCTGTGGGTCTCTGTGTAGTGAGTCTGTGGGTCTCTGTGTGGTGAGTCTGTGGGTCTCTATGTGGTGAGTCTATGCGTCTCTGTGTGGTGAGTCTGTGGGTCTCTGTGTGGTGAGTCTGTGGGTCTCTGTGTGCTGAGTCTGTGGGTCTCTGTGTGGTGAGTCTGTAGGTCTCTGTGTGGTGAGTCTGTGGGTCTCTGTGTGGTGAGTCTATGCGTCTCTGTGTGGTGAGTCTGTGGGTCTCTGTGTGGTGAGTCTGTGGGTCTCTGTGTGCTGAGTCTGTGGGTCTCTGTGTGGTGAGTCTGTAGGTCTCTGTGTGGTGAGTCTGTGGGTCTCTGTGTGGTGAGTCTATGCGTCTCTGTGTGGTGAGTCTGTGGGTCTCTGTGTGGTGAGTCTGTGGGTCTCTGTGTGGTGAGTCTGTGGGTCTCTGTGTGGTGAGTCTGTGGGTCTCTGTGTGGTGAGTCTATGCGTCTCTGTGTGGTGAGTCTGTGGGTCTCTGTGTGGTGAGTCTATGGGTCTCTGTGTGGTGAGTCTGTGGGTCTCTGTGTGGTGAGTCTGTGGGTCTCTGTGTGGTGAGTCTGTGGGTCTCTGTGTGGTGAGTCTGTGGGTCTCTGTGTGGTGAGTCTGTGGGTCTCTGTGTGGTGAGTCTGTGGGTCTCTGTGTGGTGAGTCTGTGGGTCTCTGTGTGGTGAGTCTGTGGGTCTC
Organism: Petromyzon marinus; assembly: GCF_048934315.1. Lineage (NCBI taxonomy): Eukaryota > Metazoa > Chordata > Hyperoartia > Petromyzontiformes > Petromyzontidae > Petromyzon > Petromyzon marinus. The sequence goes on from NC_133746.1 coordinate 8,722,416, forward strand.
TGTGTGGTGAGTCTGTGGGTCTCTGTGTGCTGAGTCTGTGGGTCTCTGTGTGGTGAGTCTGTGGGTCTCTGTGTGGTGAGTCTGTGGATCTCTGTGTGGTGAGTCTGTGGGTCTCTGTGTGGTGAGTCTGTGGGTCTCTGTATGGTGAGTCTGTGGGTCTCTGTATGGTGAGTCGTGGTGGTGCTGCTGATGATGATGCTGCTGTTGCTCATGATGCTGCTGCTGCTGATGATGATGATGGTAATATTGATGATGGTGCTGCTGCTGATGATGATGCTGCTGCTGCTGCTGATGATGCTGATGATGATGCTGCTGCTGATGATGATGATGCTGATTATGATGGTGGTACGCACCAGGAGGTTAAATCCGTGTTTGAATTTCTGGAGGATATCAAAGAACTCTGCCTCAGGCGGGAATTGTGCCCTCTGCTTCAACAGTCCATCTAGCAACATCATCATCAGCAGCATCATCATCAGCATCACCATCAGCAGCATCATCATCAGCAACATCATCATCAGCAACATCATCATCAGCAACAACATCATCAGCAACAACATCATCAGCATCATCATTAGCAGCAACAACATCAGCAACAACATCATCATCAGCAACATCATCATCAGCAACATCACACAGACACCCACAGACTCACGACAAAGAGACCCACAGACTCACCACACAGAGACCCACAGACTCACCACGCAGAGACCCACAGACTCACCACACAAAGACCCACAGACTCACCACACAGAGACCCACAGACTCACCACACAGAGACCCACACACTCACCACCACAGAGACCCACAGACTCATCACACACAGAGACCCACAGACTCACCACACAGAGACCCACACACTCACCACACAAAGACCCACAGACTCATCACACACAGACCCACAGACTCACCACACAGAGACCCACAGACTCACCACACAAAGACCCACAGACTCACCACACAGAGACCCACAGACTCACCACACAGAGACCCACACACTCACCACCACAGAGACCCACAGACTCATCACACACAGACCCACAGACTCACCACACAGAGACCCACAGACTCACCACACAGAGACCCACAGACTCACCACACAGAGACCTACAGACTCACCACACAGACTCACCACAAACACTCACCACAAACACTCACCACACACAGACTCACCACAAACACTCACCACAAACACTCACCACAAACACTCACCACACAGAGACCCACAGACTCACCACAGACATAGTCACCACACAGACTCACCACAAACACTCACCACACACACTCACCACACAGACTCAAAACACACAGACTCACCACACAGACTCACCACACAGACTCACCACACAGACTCACCACACAGACTCACCACACAGATTCACCACACACACTCACCACAAACACTCACAGCACACACTCACCACACAGACTCACCACACACACAGACTCACCACACAGACTCACCACACACACTCACCACACAGACTCACCACACAGACTCACCACACAGATTCACCACACACACTCACCACAAACACTCACCACACAGACTCACCACACAGACTCACCACACACACAGACTCACCACACAGACTCACCACACACACTCACCACACAGACTCACCACACAGACTCACCACAAACACTCACCACACAGACTCACCACACACACAGACTCACCACACAGACTCACCACACAGACTCGCCACACACACACACACAGACACACACTCACCACACAGACTCACCACACACACTCACCACACAGACTCACCACACACACTCACCACACACACACACTCACCACACAGACTCACCACACACACAGACTCACCACACAGACTCACCACACAGACTCACCACACAGACTCACCACAAACACTCACCACACAGACTCACAACACACACAGACTCTCCACACAGACTCACCACAAACACTCACCACACAGACTCACCACACACACAGACTCACCACACACACTCACCACACACACAGACACACAGACTCACCACACACACACTCACCACAAACACTCACCACACAGACTCACCACAAACACTCACCACACACACAGACTGACCACACAGACTCACCACACACACAGACTCACCACACAGACTCACCACAAACACTCACCACACACAGACTCACTACACAGACTCACCACAAACACTCACCACACACACTCACCACACACAGACTCACCACACACACACTCACCACACACACAGACTCACCACACAGACTCACCACACACACTCACCACACACAGACTCACCACACAGACTCACCACAAACACTCACCACAAACACTCACCACACAGACTCACCACACACACACTCACCACACACACTCACCACACAAACACTCACCACACAAACACTCACCACACAAACACTCACCACACACACTCACCACACACACTCACCACACAGACTCACCACACACACACTCACCACACACACTCACCACACACACAGACTCACCACAAACACTCACCACACACACTCACCACAAACACTCACCACACACACTCACCACACACACACTCACCACACACAGACTCACCACACACACTCACCACACACAGACTCACCACACACACTCACCACACACACAAACTCACCACACACACTCACCACACACACACACTCACCACACAGACTCACCACACAGACTCACCACACACACTCACCACACACACAGACACACACACTCACCACACACAGACTCACCACACAGACACTCACCACACAGACTCACCACACACACACTCACCACACACAGACTCACCACACAGACACTCACCACACAGACTCACCACACACACTCACCACACACACTCACCACAAACACTCACCACACACACACTCACCACACACAGACTCACCACACAGACTCACCACACAAACACTCACCACACACACTCACCACACAGACTCACCACACACAGACTCACCACACACAGACTCACCACACACACACTCACCACACAGACTCACCACACAGACTCACCACACACAGACTCACCACACAGACTCACCACAAACACTCACCACACACACTCACCACACAGACTCACCACACACAGACTCACCACACACACTCACCACACAGACTCACCACACACACTCACCACAAACACTCACCACACACACAGACTCACCACACACACACTCACCACACAGACTCACCACACAGACTCACCACACACACTCACCACAAACACTCACCACACACACACACTCACCACACACACACTCACCACACAGACTCACCACACACACACTCACCACACACACACTCACCACACAGACTCACCACACAGACTCACCACACACAGACTCACCACACAGACTCACCACAAACACTCACCACACACACTCACCACACAGACTCACCACACACAGACTCACCACACACAGACTCACCACACAGACTCACCACAAACACTCACCACACACACTCACCACACAGACTCACCACACACAGACTCACCACACACACTCACCACACAGACTCACCACACACACAGACTCACCACACACACACTCACCACACACACTCACCACAAACACTCACCACACACACAGACTCACCACACACACACTCACCACACACACTCACCACACACACTCACCACACACACACAGACTCACCACACAGACTCACAACACACACTCACCACAAACACTCACCACACAAACACTCACCACAAACACTCACCACACACACACTCACCACACAGACTCACCACACACAAACACTCACCACATACACACTCACCACACACACTCACCACACAGACTCACCACACACAAACACTCACCACACACACTCACCACACACACTCACCACACAGACTCACCACACAGACTCACCACACACACAGACTCACCACACACACACACTCACCACACACACTCACCACACACACACTCACCACACACACTCACCACACACACACTCACCACACACACAGACTCACCACACAGACTCACCACACACACACTCACCATACAGACTCACCACACGCTCACCACACAGACTCACCACAAACACTCACCACACACACTCACCACACAGACTCACCACACACACACTCACCACACAGACTCACCACACACAGACTCACCACACACACAGACTCACCACACAGACTCACCACACACACTCACCACACAGACTCACCACACACACACTCACCACACAAACACTCACCACAAACACTCACCACACAGACTCACAACACACACAGACACACACACACTCACCACACACACTCACCACACACAGACTCACCACACAGAGACCCACAGACTCACCACACACACTCACCACACAGACTCACCACACACACTCACCACACATAGACTCACCACACAGACTCACCACACACACTCACCACACAGACTCACCACACACACTCACCACACAGACTCACCACACACTCACCACACACACTCACCACACACACAGACTCACCACAAACACTCACCACACAGACTCACCACACAGACTCACCACACACACAGACTCACCACACACACACACTCACCACACACACTCACCACACACACTCACCACACACACAGACTCACCACACAGACTCACCACACACACTCACCACACACACACTCACCACACAGACTCACCACACACACTCACCACACACACACGCTCACCACACACACTCACCACACACACTCACCACACACACAGACTCACCACACACACTCACCACACAGACTCACCACACACACAGACTCACCACACACAGACTCACAACACACACAGACACACACACACACCACACACACACACTCACCACAAACACTCACCACACACACAGACTCACCACACAGACTCACCACACAGACTCACCACACAAACTCACCACACAGACTCACTACACACACACTCACCACACACACACACTCACCACACACACACTCACCACACACACTCACCACACACACACTCACCACACACACTCACCACACACACACACCACACACACACACTCACCACACAGACTCACCACACACAGACTCACCACACACTCACCACACACACTCACCACACACACACCACACAGACTCACTACACACACACTCACCACACACACACACACACTCACCACACACACAGACTCACCACACACACTCACCACACACACACTCACCACACACACACTCACCACACACACTCACCACAAACACTCACCACAAACACTCACCACACACACACTCACCACACACACTCACCACACACACACTCACCACACACTCACCACACACACACACTCACCACACACACTCACCCCACACACTCACCACACACACTCACCACACAGACTCACCACACACACACTCACCACAAACACTCACCACACAGACTCACCACACAGACTCACCACACACAGACTCACCACACACAGACTCACCACAAACACTCACCACACACAGACTCACCACACACAAAGACTCACCACACAGACTCACCACAAACACTCACCACACAGACTCACCACACACACAGACTCACCACAAACACTCACCACACACACTCACCACACAGACTCACCACACACACTCACCACACAAACACTCACCACAAACACTCACCACACACAGACTCACCACACACACAGACTCACCACAAACACTCACCACACACAGACTCACCACAAACACTCACCACACAGACTCAACACACACACTCACCACACACACTCACCACACACACACTCACCACACACACACACTCACCACACACACAGACTCACCACACACACAGAGACCCACAGACTCACTCACCACAAACACTCACCACACAGACTCACCACAAACACTCACCACACACACTCACCACAAAGACTCACCACACACACTCACCACAAACACTCACCACACAAACACTCACCACACAGACTCACCACACACACACACTCACCACACACAGACTCACCACAAACACTCACCACAAACACTCACCACACAGACTCACCACACACACTCACCACAAACACTCACCACACAGACTCACCACACACACTCACCACACACACTCACCACACACAGACTGACCACAAACACTCACCACACACACACTCACCACAAACACTCACCACACTCACCACACACTCACCACACACTCACCACACAGACTCACCACACACACTCACCACACAGACTCACCACACACAGACTCACCACACACACAGACTCACCACACAAACACTCACCACACACACACTCACCACACACACTCACCACACACACTCACCACACACACACTCACCACACACACTCACCACACACACACTCACCACACACACAGACTCACCACACAGACTCACCACACACACACTCACCACACAGACTCACCACACGCTCACCACACAGACTCACCACAAACACTCACCACACACACACACTCACCACACACACTCACCACACAGACTCACCACACACACACTCACCACACAGACTCACCACACACAGACTCACCACACACACAGACTCACCACACAGACTCACCACAAACACTCACCACACAGACTCACCACAAACACTCACCACACACTCACCACACACACACTCACCACACACACTCACCACAAACACTCACCACACAGACTCACCACACAGACTCACCACACACACACTCACCACAAACACTCACCACACACACTCACCACACACACACAGATTCACCACACACACTCACCACACACACTCACCACAAACACTCACCACACACACACTCAACACACACAGACACACACAGACTCACCACACACACTCACCACACACACTCACCACACAGACTCACCACAAACACTCACCACAAACACTCACCACACAAACACTCACCACACAGACTCACCACACACAGACTCACCACACACACAGACTCACCACACACAGACTCACCACACACACAGACTCACCACACACACAGAGACCCACAGACTCACTCACCACAAACACTCACCACACAGACTCACCACACACAGACTCACCACACACACAGACTCACCACACACACAGAGACCCACAGACTCACTCACCACAAACACTCACCACACAGACTCACCACACACACTCACCACACACACTCACCACACACACACTCACCACAAACACTCACCACAAACACTCACCACACAGACTCACCACACACACACTCACCACACACACACTCACCACACACACACTCACCACACACACACTCACCACACACACTCACCACACACACTCACCACACACACACTCACCACACACACTCACCACACACACACTCACCACACACACACACTCACCACAGGCTCACCACACACACTCACCACACACACACTCACCACACAGACTCACCACACACACTCACCACACACACAGACTAACCACACACAGACTAACCACACACACACTCACCACACACACACTCACCACACACACACTCACCACACACACTCACCACACACACTCACCACACACACACTCACCACACACACACTCACCACACAGACTCACCACACACTCACCACACAAACACTCACCACAAACACTCACCACAAACACTCACCACACTCACCACACACACTCACCACAAACACTCACCACACACAGACTCACCACACTCACCACACACTCACCACACACACACTCACCACACACACTCACCACACACACTCACCACACACACAGACTCACCACACACACTCACCACACAGACTCACCACACACACTCACCACACAGACTCACCACAAACACTCACCACACACACACACTCACCACACACACAAACTCACCACACACACTCACCACAAACACTCACCACACACACTCACCACACACACACACTCACCACACACACTCACCACACACACTCACCACACACTCACCACAAACACTCACCACACACACTCACCACACACACACACACTCACCACACACACTCACCACACACACTCACCACACACACACACTCACCACACACACACACTCACCACACACACTCACCACACACACTCACCACAAACACTCACCACACACTCACCACACACACTCACCACACACACAGACTCACCACACACACACTCACCACACTCACCACACACACTCACCACAAACACTCACCACACACTCACCACAAACACTCACCACACACACTCACCACACACACTCACCACACAGACTCACCACACACACACACTCACCACACACACTCACCACACACACACACTCACCACACACACTCACCACACACACTCACCACACACACAGACTCACCACACTCACCACACACTCACCACACACACAGACTCACCACACACACTCACCACACACACACTCACCACACAGACTCACCACACACACAGAGACCCACAGACTCACTCACCACAAACACTCACCATAAACACTCACCACACACACACACTCACCACACACACTCACCACACACACTCACCACACACACACACTCACCACACACACTCACCACACACACTCACCACACACACACTCACCACACACTCACCACAAACACTCACCACACAGACTCACCACACACACTCACCACACACACTCACCACAAACACTCACCATAAACACTCACCACACACACACTCACCACACACACACACTCACCACACACACTCACCACACACACTCACCACACACACACTCACCACACACTCCCACAAACACTCACCACACACACACTCACCACACTCACCACACTCACCACAAACACACTCACCACACACACTCACCACACAGACTCACCACACACACACTCACCACACTCACCACAAACACTCACCACACACACTCACCACACACACACACTCACCACACACACACACTCACCACACACACAGACTCACCACACTCACCACACAAACACTCACCACACACACTCACCACAGGCTCACCTCCAGCCCTCTTGCGCGACAGGAGACGCCTTTTGCGCTTCTTGGCGAGCTGCTGGAGCGCATCAGCTGCCATCTGCAGTCGCCCCACGAACGCCTCGATGTCACCAAGCACGTGGTTCACCTCCTCCTGGGCACACCCACGTGGCGGTCACGTGGCCGTGACGCGACAAGTCACGTGACGAGGAGGGCAGGACCACGAGGTCGCGGCGAACACAGCTGGATCGTGAACACAGCTAGTGAGCACAGCTAGTGAACACAGCTAGTGAACACAGCTAGTGAACACAGCTAGTGAACACAGCTAGTGAACACAGCTACACGTAGAACAGAGCTACATAGTGATCACAGCTACACGTAGAACACAGCTAGTGAACACAGCTACATGGTGAACACAGCTAGTGAACACAGCTAGTGAACACAGCTAGTGAACACAGCTAGTGAACACAGCTACACGTAGAACAGAGCTACATAGTGAACACAGCTACATAGTGAACACAGCTCGTGAACACAGCTACACAGTGAACACAGCTAGTGAACACAGCTACACAGTGAACAAAGCTAGTGAACACAGCTACATAGTGAACACAGCTAGTGAACACAGCTACATGGTGAACACAGCTACATAGTGAACACAGCTACATGGTGAACACAGCTACATAGTGAACATAGCTACATAGTGAACATAGCTACATAGTGAACACAGCTACATGGTGAACACAGCTACATAGTGAACACAGCTACATGGTGAACACAGCTTGATCGTGAACTCAGCTACATGGTGAACACAGTGAACACAGCTACATGGTGAACACAGCTACATAGTGAACACAGCTACATGCTGAACACAGCTAAATAGTGAACATAGCTACATAGTGAACACAGCTACATAGTGAACACAGCTACATAGTGAACACAGCTACATGGTGAACAGAGCTACATAGTGAACACAGCTACGTAGTGAACACAGCTAGTGAACACAGCTACATAGTGAACACAGCTACACAGGTGAACACAGCTAGTGAACACACCTACATAGTGAACACAGCTATATAGTGAACACAGCTACACAGTGAACATAGCTACATAGTTAACACAGCTAGTGAACACAGCTACACGTACAACACAGCTACATAGTGATCACAGCTACATGGTGAACATAGCTAGTGATCACAGCTACATAGTGAACACAGCTACATAGTGAACACAGATAGTGATCACAGCTACACAGTGAACACAGCTACATAGTGAACACAGCTACATAGTGAACACAGCTACATGGTGAACACAGCTAGTGAACACAGCTACATAGTGAACACAGCTACATGGTGAACACAGTGAACACAGCTACATAGTGAACACAGCTACATGGTGAACACAGCTAGTGAACACAGCTACACGTAGAACACAGCTACATAGTGAACACAGCTACATGGTGAACACAGCTACATAGTGAACACAGCTACATGCTGAACACAGCTAAATAGTGAACATAGCTACATAGTGCACACAGCTACATAGTGAACACAGCTACATAGTGAACACAGCTACATGGTGAACACAGCTACGTAGTGAACACAGCTAGTGAACACAGCTACATAGTGAACACAGCTACACAGGTGAACACAGCTAGTGAACACAGCTACATAGTGAACACAGCTATATAGTGAACACAGCTACACAGTGAACATAGCTACATAGTTAACACAGCTAGTGAACACAGCTACACGTACAACACAGCTACATAGTGATCACAGCTACATGGTGAACATAGCTAGTGATCACAGCTACATAGTGAACACAGCTACATAGTGAACACAGATAGTGATCACAGCTACACAGTGAACACAGCTACATAGTGAACACAGCTACATAGTGAACACAGCTAGTGAACACAGCTACATAGTGAACACAGCTACATGGTGAACACAGTGAACACAGCTACATAGTGAACACAGCTACATGGTGAACACAGCTAGTGAACACAGCTACACGTAGAACACAGCTACATAGTGAACACAGCTACATAGTGAACACAGCTACATAGTGAACACAGCTAGTGAACACAGCTACATGGTGAACACAGCTAGTGAACACAGCTACATGGTGAACCCAGCTACATAGTGAACACAGCTAGTGGACACAGCTACATAGTGAACACAGCTACATGGTGAACACAGCTACATAGTGAACACAGCTACATAGTGAACACAGCTACATAGTGAACACAGTGAACACAGCTACATAGTGAACACAGCTACATAGTGAACACAGTGAACACAGTTACATAGTGAACACAGCTAGTGAACACAGCTACACAGTGACCACAGCTACATAGTGAACAGAGTGAACACAGCTACATAGTGAACACAGCTACATGGTGAACACAGTGAACACAGTTACATAGTGAACACAGCCAGTGAACACAGCTAGTGAACACAGCTACATGGTGAACACAGTGAACACAGCTACATAGTGAACACAGCTAGTGAACACAGCTACATAGTGAACACAGCTACATAGTGAACACAGCTAGTGAACACAGCTACACAGTGAACACAGCTACACAGTGAACACAGCTACATAGTGAACACAGCTAGTGAACATAGCTACATAGTGAACACAGCTACATAGTGAACACAGCTAGTGAACACAGCTACACAGTGAACACAGCTACACAGTGAACACAGCTAGTGAACACAGCTACATGGTGAACACAGTGAACACAGCTACATAGTGAACACAGCTAGTGAACACAGCTACATGGTGAACACAGCTAGTGAACACAGCTACATAGTGAACACAGCTAGTGAACACAGCTAAATGGTGAACACAGTGAACACAGCTAGTGAACACAGCTAGTGAACACAGCTAGTGAACACAGCTACATGGTGAACACAGCTACATAGTGAACACAGCTAGTGAACACAGCTACATAGTGAACACAGCTACATGGTGAACACAGCTACATAGTGAACATAGCTACATAGTGAACATAGCTACATAGTGAACACAGCTACATGGTGAACACAGCTACATAGTGAACACAGCTACATAGTGAACACAGCTACATGGTGAACACAGCTACATAGTGAACACAGCTACGTAGTGAACACAGCTAGTGAACACAGCTACATAGTGAACACAGCTACACAGGTGAACACAGCTAGTGAACACAGCTACATAGTGAACACAGCTAAATAGTGAACACAGCTACACAGTGAACATAGCTACATAGTTAACACAGCTAGTGAACACAGCTACACGTACAACACAGCTACATAGTGATCACAGCTACATGGTGAACATAGCTAGTGATCACAGCTACATAGTGAACACAGCTACATAGTGAACACAGATAGTGATCACAGCTACACAGTGAACACAGCTACATAGTGAACACAGCTACATAGTGAACACAGCTACATGGTGAACACAGCTAGTGAACACAGCTACATGGTGAACACAGCTACATAGTGAACACAGCTAGTGAACACAGCTACATAGAGAACACAGCTACATGGTGAACACAGTGAACACAGCTACATAGTGAACACAGCTACATGGTGAACACAGCTACATGGTGAACACAGCTAGTGAACACAGCTACACGTAGAACACAGCTACATAGTGAACACAGCTACATAGTGAACACAGCTACATAGTGAATACAGCTAGTGAACACAGCTACATGGTGAACACAGCTAGTGAACACAGCTACATGGTGAACCCAGCTACATAGTGAACACAGCTAGTGGACACAGCTACATAGTGAACACAGCTACATGGTGAACACAGCTACATAGTGAACACAGCTACATAGTGAACACAGCTAGTGAACACAGCTACACAGTGAACACAGCTACAAAGTGAACACAGCTACATAGTGAACACAGCTAGTGAACATAGCTACATAGTGAACACAGCTACATAGTGAACACAGCTAGTGAACACAGCTACACAGTGAACACAGCTACACAGTGAACACAGCTAGTGAACACAGCTACATGGTGAACACAGTGAACACAGCTACATAGTGAACACAGCTAGTGAACACAGCTAGTGAACACAGCTACATGGTGAACACAGCTAGTGAACACAGCTAAATGGTGAACACAGTGAACACAGCTACATAGTGAACACAGCTAGTGAACACAGCTACATGGTGAACACAGTGAACACAGCTACATAGTGAACACAGCTACATAGTGAACACAGTTATACAGTGAACACAGCTACATAGTGAACACAGCTACATGGTGAACACAGCTACACGGTGAACACAGCTTCATAGTGAACACAGCTACATAGTGAACATAGCTAGTGAACACAGCTACATAGTGAACACAGCTACATAGTGAACACAGCTACATAGTGAACACAGTGAACACAGCTACATGGTGAACACAGCTAGTGAACACAGCTACATAGTGAACACAGCTACATAGTGAACACAGTGAACACAGCTACATAGTGAACACAGCTAAATAGTGAACACAGCTACATCGTGAACACAGCTAGTGAACACAGCTACATAGTAAACACAGCTACATAGTGAACACAGCAACATAGTGAACACAGCTACACGGTGAACACAGCTACATAGTGAACACAGCTACATAGTGAACACAGCTACATAGTGAACACAGCTAGTGAACACAGCTACATAGTGAACATATCTACATGGTGAACACAGCTACATAGTGAACACAGCTACATAGTGAACACAGCTAGTGAACACAGCTACATAGTGAACACAGCTACATATTGAACACAGCTAGTGAACACAGCTACATATTGAACACAGCTACACAGTGAACACAGCTAGTGAACACAGCTACATGGTGAACACAGTGAACACAGCTACATGGTGAACACAGCTACATAGTGAACACAGCTACACAGTGAACACAGCTAGTGAACACAGCTACATATTGAACACAGCTACACAGTGAAAACAGCTAGTGAACACAGCTACATGGTGAACACAGTGAACACAGTTACATAGTGAACACAGCTAGTGAACACAGCTACATAGTGAACACAGCTACATAGTGAACACAGTTATACAGTGAACACAGCTACATAGTGAACACAGCTACATGGTGAACACAGCTACATAGTAAACACAGCTACATGGTGAACACAGCTACAAGGTGAACACAGCTACATGGTGAACACAGCTACATAGTGACACAGCTACACGGTGAACACAGCTACATAGTGAACACAGCTAGTGACACACAGCTACACAGTGAACACAGCTACACAGTGAACACAGCTAGTGAACACAGCTACATGGTGAACATAGCTACATAGTGAACACAGCTAGTGAACGCAGCTACATAGTGAACACAGCTACATGGTGAACATATCTACATGGTGAACACAGCTACATAGTGAACACAGCTACATAGTGAACACAGCTAGTGAACACAGCTACATAGTGAACACAGCTACATATTGAACACAGCTAGTGAACACAGCTACATATTGAACACAGCTACACAGTGAACACAGCTAGTGAACACAGCTACATAGTGAACACAGCTACATGGTGAACATAGCTACATGGTGAACACAGCTACATAGTGAACACAGCTACATAGTCAACACAGCTACCTGGTGAACACAGCTACATGGTAAACACAGCTACATAGTGAACACAGCTACCTGGTGAACACAGCTACATAGTGAACACAGCTACATAGTGAAAACAGCTACATGGTGAACACAGCTACCTGGTGAACACAGCTGCTTAGTGAACACAGCTACATAGTGAACACAGTGAACACAGCTACACTGTGAACACAGCTACACGGTGAACACAGCTACATAGTGAACACAGCTACATAGTGAACACAGCTACCTGGTGAACACAGCTGCATAGTGAACACTGTAGTTTGTGGGTCAGAGTTCAACTCACACTGTCCACGTTTACATCTACCGGATCATCATCATCGGGATCTGCAATGAAAGCATCATCATCAGCATCATCATCAGTATCATCATCAGTATCATCAGCAGCATCATCATCAGCAGCATCATCAGCAGCAGCAGCAGCATCATCAGCAGCAGCAGCAGCAGCAGCATCATCCTCAACATCATCCTCAGCATCATCATCAGCATCATCAGGAACATCACCATCATGATCAGACAATGAGCTGCCCACGGTGAACACATCCCACGGTGAACAGCTCACTGTACACATCCCAGGGTGAACACATCCCACGGTGAACACATCCCACGGTGAACACCTCACTGTACACAGCTCAGGGTGAACAGCTCACCATACACAGCCCAGGGTGAACAGCTCACCGTACACAGCCCACGGTGAACACATCCCACGGTGAACACATCCCACGGTGAGCACATCCCAGGGTGAACACATCCCACGGTGAACACATCCCACGGTGAACACCTCACTGTACACAGCTCAGGGTGAACAGCTCACCATACACAGCCCAGGGTGAACAGCTCACCGTACACAGCCCACGGTGAACACATCCCACGGTGAACACATCCCACGGTGAGCACATCCCAGGGTGAACACATCCCACGGTGAACACAGCCCACGGTGAACACATCCCACGGTGAACACATCCCACGGTGAACACCTCACCATACACAGCCCACGGTGAACACCTCACCGTACACATCCCACGGTGAACACATCCCACGGTGAACACCGCCCAGGGTGAACAGCTCACCATACACAGCTCAGGGTGAACACCTCACCGTACACAGCCCAGGGTGAACACATCCCAGGGTGAACACCGCCCACGGTGAACACCTCACCGTACACATCCCACGGTGAACAGCTCACCGTACACATCCCACGGTGAACAGCTCACCGTACACATCCCACGGTGAACAGCTCACCGTACACAGCCCACGGTGAACACATCCCACGGTTAACACCGCCCAGGGTGAACAGCTCACCATACACAGCTCAGGGTGAACAGCTCACCGTACACAGCCCAGGGTGAACACATCCCACGGTGAACACATCCCACGGTGAACACCTCACCGTACACATCCCACGGTGAACACATCCCATGGTGAACACCGCCCACGGTGAACAGCTCACCATACACAGCTCAGGGTGAACACATCCCAGGGTGAACAGCTCACCGTACACATCCCACGGTGAACACCGCCCACGGTGAACAGCTCACTGTACACATCCCACGGTGAACAGCTCACCGTACACAGCCCAGGGTGAACAGCTCACCGTACACATCCCAGGGTGAACAGCTCACCGTACACATCCCACGGTGAACAGCTCACCGTACACAGCCCAGGGTGAACAGCTCACCATACACAGCCCAGGGTGAACAGCTCACCGTACACAGCCCAGGGTGAACAGCTCACCGTACACAGCCCAGGGTGAACAGCTCACCATACACCGCCCACGGTGAACACATCCCATGGTGAACACCGCCCAGGGTGAACACCGCCCAGGGTGAACAGCTCACCATACACATCCCAGGGTGAACAGCTCACCATACACATCCCACGGTGAACACAGCCCACGGTGAACAGCTCACCGTACACAGCCCATAGTGAACACATCCCAGGGTGAACACCGCTCAGGGTGAACAGCTCACCGTACACAGCCCACGGTGAACAGCTCACCGTACACATCCCAGGGTGAACAGCTCACCGTACACATCCCAGGGTGAACAGCTCACCGTACACAGCCCACGGTGAACAGCTCACCGTACACAGCTCAGGGTGAACACATCCCACGGTGAACACCTCACCGTACACATCCCACGGTGAACACATCCCACGGTGAACAGCTCACCCTACACCACCCAGGGTGAACAGCTCACCCTACACCGCCCAGGGTGAACAGCTCACCGTACACATCCCACGGTGAACACCGCCCACGGTGAACACCTCACCGTTCACCGCCCACGGTGAACACATCCCACGGTGAACACAGCCCAGAGTGAACAGCTCACCGTACACATCCCAGGGTGAACAGCTCACCGTACACATCCCAGGGTGAACAGCTCACCGTACACATCCCAGGGTGAACAGCTCACCATACACAGCCCAGGGTGAACAGCTCACCCTACACATCCCAGGGTGAACAGCTCACCATACACAGCTCAGGGTGAACAGCTCACCATACACATCCCAGGGTGAACAGCTCACCGTACACAGCCCAGGGTGAACAGCTCACCGTACACATCCCAGGGTGAACAGCTCACCCTACACATCCCAGGGTGAACAGCTCACCGTACACATCCCAGGGTGAACAGCTCACCCTACACATCCCAGGGTGAACAGCTCACCGAAGAGTCTTGTCACTCTCTTGCGTGCCGACTTGCTGGCCAGCCTCATGGTGTCCATGATGGAGCGGTGAGTGGACGCGGACGTGGACGCTGCCGCGCTCCTTGCTGAGCCCCTCGACCTGGAACGTCGTCGTCATCATCATCAGCATCAGCAGCAGCGGCAGCGTCAGCAGCAGCATCATCATCATGAGCAGTATCATCATCATCAGCATCATCATCATGAGCAGTATCATCATCATCAATATCATCATCAGCATCATCATCATCATGAGCAGTATCATCATCATCAATATCATCATCATCAGCAGCATCATCATCGTGAGCAGTATCATCATCATCAGCATCATCATCATCAGCATCATCATCGTCATGGGCAGTATCATCATCAGCAGCATCATCATCATGAGCAGTATCATCATCATCATCATCAATATCATCATCATCAGCATCATCATCATGAGCATTATCATCATCAGCAGCATTATCATCATCATCAGCATCATCAGCATCATCATCATGAGCAGTATTATCAATATCATCATCAGTATCATCATCATCATCAGCATCATTATCATCATCAGTATCATCATCATCAGCAGCAGCAGCAGCATCATCATCAGCAGCAGCGTGGCTCACCTCATCGTGGACGAGAATCTGGAGATGGCTCCGTCAATCTCCTCGCAGATCAGGTGAGGCTACAGCCACACGGAGAGCAGAGAGGGTGAGTGGTGAGTGTGTGGTGAGTGGTGAGTGGGTGAGTGTGTGGTGAGTGGTGAGTGTGTGGTGAGTGGGTGGTGAGTGGTGAGTGTGTGGTGAGTGGTGAGTGGGTGAGTGTGTGGGTGAGTGTGTGGTGAGTGGTGAGTGGTGAGTGTGTGGTGAGTGGTGAGTGAGTGAGTGAGTGGGTGGTGAGTGTGTGGTGAGTGTGTGGTGAGTGGTGAGTGTGTGGTGAGTGAGTCGTGAGTGTGTGGTGAGTGGTGAGTGGTGAGTGAGTGGTGAGTGTGTGGTGAGTGGTGAGTGGTGAGTGTGTGGTGAGTGAGTGGTGAGTGTGTGGTGAGTGTGTGGTGAGTGTGTGGGTGAGTGTGTGGTGAGTGGTGAGTGAGTGGTGAGTGTGTGGGTGAGTGTGTGGTGGGTGGTGAGTGGTGAGTGAGTGGTGAGTGGTGAGTGTGTGGGTGAGTGGAGAGTGAGTGGGTGAGTGGGTGAGTGGTGAGTGGAGAGTGTGTGGGTGAGTGTGTGGTGAGTGTGTGGTGAGTGTGTGGTGAGTGGGTGGTGAGTGGTGAGTGTGTGGTGAGTGGGTGAGTGGTGAGTGGTGAGTGTGTGGTGAGTGGAGAGTGTGTGGGTGAGTGGTGAGTGTGTGGTGAGCGAGTGGGTGAGTGGTGAGTGAGTGGTGAGCGAGTGGATGAGTGCTGAGTGTGTGGGTGAGTGGTGAGTGAGAGGGTGAGTGGTGAGTGAGTGAGTGAGAGGGTGAGTGAGTGGGTGAGTGAGTGGGTGAGTGAGCGAGTGGGCGAGTGAGTGGGTGAGTGAGCGAGTGGGCGAGTGAGTGAGTGGGCGAGTGAGTGAGTGAGTGGGTGAGTGAGTGAGTGGGTGAGTGAGCGAGTGGGCGAGTGAGTGGGTGAGTGAGCGAGTGGGCGAGTGAGTGGGTGAGCGGGTGAGTGAGTGAGTGGGTGAGTGAGTGAGTGAGTGGGTGAGTGAGTGAGTGGGTGGGTGAGTGAGTGAGTGAGTGGGTGAGTGAGTGAGTGGGCGAGTGAGTGAGTGAGTGACTGAGTGGGTGAGTGAGTGAGTGGGCGAGTGAGTGAGTGGATGAGTGAGTGAGTAGGCGAGAGAGTGAGTGGATGAGTGAGTGAGTGGGTGAGTGAGATGGTGGGTGAGTGAGTGAGTGGGTGAGTGAGTGGTGAGTGTGTAGGTGAGTGGGTGAGTGAGTGGATGAGTGAGTGAGTGGGTGGGTGAGTGAGTGGGTGAGCGAGTGGGTGAGTGAGTGGGCGAGTGAGTGAGTGACGGGGT
This sequence comes from Petromyzon marinus, assembly GCF_048934315.1. NCBI lineage: Eukaryota > Metazoa > Chordata > Hyperoartia > Petromyzontiformes > Petromyzontidae > Petromyzon > Petromyzon marinus. Next base: position 8,741,655 of record NC_133746.1, read on the forward strand.
GAGTGGGCGAGTGTGTAGTCCACCTGCTCGCACTGAAAGATGTGTATCTCTGGGTAGGGCTCGGTGGACTCCTTGACACTGAGGGTAAGCAGCGACGACTCCAGATCGACGCCTCGCACGGAGCGAGCCATCAGCACGCAGGGGAAGGGGAACTGATCAAATACCTCCTGCTCACAACACCATCACCACCATCACAACATCACAACATCACAACATCACAACATCACCATCACCACCATCACAACATCACCATCAGCACGCAGGGGAAGGGGAACTGATCAAATACCTCCTGCTCACAACACCATCACCACCATCACAGCATCACAACATCACAACATCACCATCATCACCATCACAACATCACAACATCATCACCATCACCACCATCACAACATTACAACATCACCATCACATCATCACAACATCACCATCACAACATCACCATCACAACATCACCATCACAACATCACCAACACCACCATCAAAACATCACAACATCACCATCACAACATCACCATCATCACAACATCACCATCACAACATCACCATCACAACATCACCATCACAACATCACCATCACCACCATCACAAAATTACAACATCACCATCACAACATCACCATCACAACATCACAATCATCACCATCATCACCATCACAACATCACCATCATCACAACATCACCATCACAACATCACCATCATCACAACATCACCATCAGCACGCAGGGGAAGGGGAACTGATCAAATACCTCCTGCTCACAACACCATCACCATCACCACCATCACAACATTACAACATCACCATCACATCATCCCAACATCACCATCACAACATCACCATCACAACATCACCATCACAACATCACCATCACAACATCACCATCATCACAACATCACCATCACAACATCACCATCATCACAACATCACCATCACAACATCACCATCATCACCATCACAACATCACCATCATAACATCACCATCATCACAACATCACCATCACAACATCCCAACATCACCATCATCACCATCACAACATCACCATCATCACAACATCACCATCACAACATCACCATCACAACATCACCACATCACCATCTTCACCATCACAACATCACCATCATCACCATCACAACATCAACATCACCACCATCACAACATCACAACATCACCATCACAACATCACCATCATCACCATCATCACCATCACAACATCACCACCATCACAAAATCACCATCACCACCATCACAAGATCACCATCATCACCATCACAACATCATCACCATCACAACATCACAACATCACCACCATCACAACATCACCACCATCACAACATCACCACCATCACAACATCACCACCATCACAACATCACCACCATCACCATCACAACATTACCATCACAACATCACCATCACAACATCACCATCATCATCACCATCACAACATCACCATCACAACATCACCATCATCACCATCACAACATCACCATCACACCATTACCATCATCACCATCACAACATCACCAGTATCACCATCACAACATCACCATCACAAGATCATCAACAACAACAATCGCCATTCGCCACTAAGTGGCGGTGACGTCACCACGACGCTTGTGCCAGGCCATGTGCACCTTGAGGCCACGTGAAGTGTGGAACGCCCGCTGGCAGGAGGTCACGGGGCAGACCCAGGTGCCACGGGTCGACTGACTGAGATCACTGGCTGATGCACCACCTGTGCCCCCTACTGTGCCAACCTGCTGTGCTTTAGCCACCCGGCGCTCCGCTCGTTGTTGTGAGCGTCGCTCCTTCGCCCTCAGTTCTTGTTGGAGGGCGACTGCCTCCAACTGCCCAGTAGCATCCTTCACGAGCCTGCTCCGCAGAGGCCGATCTTGACACCGCTGGTACCAGTCATCGGCAAGTCCACTCAGCTCCACGTCCTCCTGTACCACATCACTCCATCTCTTCTCTAGCCCGTGCCTCCTGTACTACATCACTCCATCTCTTCTCTAGCCCGTGCCTCCTGTACCACATCACTCCATCTCTTCTCTAGCCCGTGCCGCGCCCGCTTAGCCCCCTCGATCCGGCCGAACAAAAGCTGTTTCGGCATGCGGTGGCTGGGCATGCGGGCTACATGACTCAGCCAACGCAGCCTTGCCCGCCGGAGGAGCTCACCGATGGGACCTTGCCCAGATCTTTCAAGGATTTGTGAGCTCCTCACACAATCCAGTCTGGTTAAACCCAGGATGGATCGTAGGCAGGCCAGCCTAAATGTTTCTAACCGGCGACGATGTTTCATTAGAGGGGTCCACGTTTCGCAAGCGTAGAGAAGGGAGGGAATGACCGTGGCCGAGAAGACCTGAAGCTTAGTGCAGAGCGACAGACCAGGTAGCTTCCACACAGCCTTACGCAGCCGATGAAAAGATATTGCCGCTCGACTGATTCGGAGTGAGACCTCTGCTGTTAAACTGGAGCCACCATCACCACCACCATCACCACCGCCATCACCACCACCACCATCATCACCAACAACATCACTACCATCACCACCATCACCACCACCATCACCACCATCGCCACCACCATAATCACCATCATCATCATCACCATCATCACCACCACCATCTTCTCACCACCACCCTCACCACCACCATCACCACCATCACCACCAACACCACCACCCACAACATCAACATCACCACCACCATCACCACCATCACCACCACCATCACCACCATCGCCACCACCATAATCACCATCATCATCACCATCATCACCACCACCATCTTCTCACCACCACCATCACCGCCACCATCACCACCATCACCACCATCACCACCACCCACAACATCAACATCACCACCACCATCACCACCATCACCACCATCATCACCACCATCACCACCAACATCATCAATATCACCATCATCACCATCAAAATCACCACCAACATCATCATCATCAATATCACCATAAATATCACCACCAATATCATCATCACCATCAACATCACCATCATCACCATCAGTATCACCATCAACATCACCACCAACATCGCCATCAATATCACCACCAACATCACCATCAATATCACCACCAACATCACCATCAATATCACCACCAACATCACCACCATCAATATCACCACCAACATCACCATCATCATCACTACCAACATCACCATCATCATCACTACCAACATCACCATCATCATTATCACCACAAACATCACCATTATCACCACCAACATCACCACCAACATCATCACCATCACCACCAACATCATCACCAACATCATCACCATCACCACCAACATCACCACCAACATCATCACCATCACCACCAACATCACCACCAACATCATCACCATCACCACCACTATCACCAAAAACATCATCACCATCACCACCAACATCACCACCAACATCATCATCATCACCACCACTATCATCACAAACATCATCACCATCACCACCAACATCATCACCATCACCACCACTATCACCACAAACATCATCACCATCACCACCAACATCACCACCAACATCATCACCATCACCACCACTATCATCACAAACATCATCACCATCACCACCAACATCACCACCAACATCATCACCATCACCACCACTATCACCACAAACATCACCATTATCACCACCAACATCACCATCAACATCATCACCATCACCACCAACATCACCACCAACATCATCACCATCACCACCAACATCACCACCAACATCATCACCATCACCACCAACATCACCACCAACATCATCACCATCACCACCACTATCACCAAAAACATCATCACCATCACCACCAACATCACCACCAACATCATCATCATCACCACCACTATCATCACAAACATCATCACCATCACCACCAACATCATCACCATCACCACCACTATCACCACAAACATCATCACCATCACCACCAACATCACCACCAACATCATCACCATCACCACCACTATCATCACAAACATCATCACCATCACCACCAACATCACCACCAACATCATCACCATCACCACCACTATCACCACAAACATCACCATTATCACCACCAACATCACCATCAACATCATCACCATCACCACCAACATCACCACCAACATCATCACCATCACCACCAACATCACCACCAACATCATCACCATCACCACCAACATCACCACCAACATCATCACCATCACCACCACTATCACCAAAAACATCATCACCATCACCACCAACATCACCACCAACATCATCATCATCACCACCACTATCATCACAAACATCATCACCATCACCACCAACATCATCACCATCACCACCACTATCACCACAAACATCATCACCATCACCACCAACATCACCACCAACATCATCACCATCACCACCACTATCATCACAAACATCATCACCATCACCACCAACATCACCACCAACATCATCACCATCACCACCACTATCACCACAAACATCACCATTATCACCACCAACATCACCATCAACATCATCACCATCACCACCACTATCACCACAAACATCATCACCATCACCACCAACATCACCACCAACATCATCACCATCACCACCACTATCACCACCAACATCACCATCATCACTACCAACATCACCATCATCATCACTACCAACATCATTATCATCATCACCAGTATCACCACAAACATCACCATTATCACCACCAACATCACCACCAACATCACCACCAACATCACCACCAACATCACCACCAACATCATCACCATCACCACAAACATCACCATTATCACCACCAACATCACCACCAACATCATCACCATCACCACCACTATCACCACAAACATCATCACCATCACCACCAACATCACCAACATCATCATCATCACCACCACTATCATCACAAACATCATCACCATCACCACCAACATCATCACCATCACCACCACTATCATCACAAACATCATCACCATCACCACCACTATCACCACCAACATCATCACCATCACCACCACTATCATCACAAACATCATCACCATCACCACGAACATCATCACCATCACCACCACTATCACCACAAACATCACCATTATCACCACCAACATCACCACCAACATCATCACCATCACCACCACTATCACCACCAACATCATCACCATCACCAACATCACCCCCCACCACCACCCCCCCACCACCACCCCCCCACCACCACCCCCCCACCTCCACCCCCCCACCTACCCCCCCTCCCCCCACCCTCCCCTCCCACCCCCACCCTGGTGGAGACGTCGAGTAGACGCAGGCAGGCGGTGTCCACGTGCAGGAGGAGCTCCTGGGCCCAGACGGCGCCTCGCGCCTCCTGCAGGCGCAGCTTACGGACCGCCTCCTCCACGGAGGCCACGCCCTCCTCGCGGCTCAACGAGAACGTCGCTAGGTGCTGGGGGGTGGGTGGGGGAGAGTGGGGGGAGTGGGGGGGAGGTGGAGGGGAGAGGTCAGAAGGTCATCAATGTCCCGCTGGGTTGTTGGTCAGAGGGGTCAGCAGATCAGCGGCACGGCCATCGTGAACCCCACAGAGAGAGACGCAGACTCAAAATCCACAGCAGCAGCAGCAGCAGGCGTCATCAGGGTAGGGATGGAACCCACGACCTCCTGCGTACCAGGCGAGGTAGTCAACATCTCATAGCCACCGTGATGATGATGATGATGAGAGAGACACAGACCTCCTGTAGACCAGACGAGGTAGTCAACATCTCATAGCCACCGTGGTGATGATGATGATGATGAGAGAGACACAGACCTCCTGTGTACCAGGCGAGGTAGTCAACATCTTATAGCCACTGTGATGATGATGAGAGAGAGACACAGACTTCCTGTATACCAGGCGAGGTAGTCAACATCTCATAGCCACTGTGATGATGATGATGAGAGAGACACAGACCTCCTGCACACCAGGCGAGGTAGTTAACATCTCATAGCCACCGTGATGATGATGATGAGAGAGACACAGACCTCCTGTAGACCAGGCGAGGTAGTCAACATCTCATAGCCACTGTGATGATGATGATGAGAGAGACACAGACCTCCTGCGTACCAGGCGAGGTAGTCAACATCTCATAGCCACTGTGATGATGTTGAGAGAGAGACACAGACCTCCTGTAGACCAGGCGAGGTAGTCAACATCTCATAGCCACTGTGATGATGATGATGAGAGAGAGACACAGACCTCCTGTAGACTAGGCGAGGTAGTCAACATCTCATAGCCACCGTGATGATGATGATGATGAGAGAGAGACACAGACCTCCTGTATACCAGGCGAGGTAGTCAACATCTCATAGCCACTGTGATGATGATGATGATGAGAGAGACACAGACCTCCTGTATACCAGGCGAGGTGGTTAACATCTCATAGCCACTGTGATGATGATGAGAGAGAGAGAGACACAGACCTCCTGTATACCAGGCGAGGTAGTCAACATCTCATAGCCACCGTGGTGATGATGATGATGAGAGAGACACAGACCTCCTGTAGACCAGGCGAGGTAGTCAACATCTCATAGCCACTGTGATGATGATGATGTAGACCCTCACCTCGAGGTGATGCTGTGAAGATTCTGAAGTGAGCACAGACGCCTTGGTGTAAAGCCTCCTCTGGTCTGTGAATCATCAGCAGAATCATCAGTAGCAGCATCATCAGCATCGTCATCAGAAGCATCATCAGTAGCAGCAGCAGCAGCATCAGCAGATTCATCAACGGCATTAGCATCAGTAGCAGCAACAGCAGCATTAGCATCAGCATCATTAACATGATTACTATCATCATCAGCATCAGCAGCAGTATCATCAGCAGCATCAGTAGCAGCATCAGTAGCGGCATCAGAAGCATCATCATCAGCATCAGTAGCAGCATCAGCAGCATCAGAAGCATCATCATCAGCATCAGTAGCATCAGCAGCAGCATCATCAGCAGCATCAGAAGCAGGATCATCATCAGCATCAGAAGCAAGATCATCATCATCAGTAGCAGTATCATCATCAGCAGCAGCAGCATCAGAAGCAGGATCATCATCATCAGTAGCATCAGTAGCATCATCAGCAGCAGCATCAGTAGCAGCATCATCAGCATCAGCAGCAGCATCATCAGCATCAGTAGCAGCATCAGAAGCATCATCACTACCAACACCCACACCCCCATCATCACTATGACCATCATCACCACCACCATCAACCCCCACCACCATCACCACCACCATCACCACCACCACCACCATCAACCCCCACCACCATCACCACCACCATCACCACCATCATCATCATCATCACCCCCACCACCATCACCACCATCACCACCACCATCACCACCATCATCACCACCATCACCCCCACCACCATCACCACCACCATCACCACCCATCACCATCACCACCACCATCACCACCCATCACCATCAACCCCCACCACCATCACCACCATCACCACCACCATCACCATCAACCCCCACCACCATCACCACCACCATCACCACCATCACCACCACCATCACCACCATCACCCCCACCACCACCACCACCATCATCATCACCACCATCACCACCATCACCCCCACCACCATCACCACCATCACCACCATTACCATCACCACCATCACCACCATCACCATCACCACCATCACCACCATCACCATCACCACCATCACCACCATCACCATCACCAACATCACCACCACCATCACCACCATCAACCCACATCACCATCACCACCATCACCATCACCACCATCATCACCATCACCAACATCACCACCAACATCACCACCATCATCACCACATCACCATCACCATCACCACCACCATCACCACCATAAACCCCCACCACCATCACCACCATCAACCCCCACCACCATCATCAACCCCCACCACCATCACCACCATCAACCCCCACCACCATCACCACCATCACCATCACCACCATCACCACCATCACCATCACCACCATCACCACCATCACCACCATCATCACCACCATCACCACCATCACCCCCACCACCATCACCACCATCACCATCACCACCACCATCACCACCGTCAACCCCCACCACCATCACCACATCACCATCACCACCATCACCATCATCACCATCACCACCATCACCACCATCACCACCACCATCACCACCACCATCACCACCACCACCATCACCACCATCACCACCATCACCACCACCATCACCACCATCACCATCACCACCATCACCACCATCACCACCACCATCACCACCATCACCACCACCACCACCATCACCACCACCATCACCACCATCACCACCATCACCCCCACCACCATCACCACCACCACCATCACCACCGTCAACCCCCACCACCATCACCACCATCACCATCACCACCATCACCATCACCACCATCACCACCATCACCATCACCACCACCATCACCACCATCAACCCCCACCACCATCAAAACCATCAACCCCCACCACCATCACCACCATTACCATCACCACCATCACCACCACCATCACCACCATCACCACCACCACCACCATTACCATCACCACCATCACCACCATCACCATCACCACCATCACCACCATCACCATCACCAACATCACCACCACCATCACCACCATCAACCCACACCACCATCACCATCACCACCATCACCATCACCACCATCATCACCATCACCACCATCACCACCATCACCATCACCACCACCATCACCACCATCACCACCACCATCACCACCATCACCACCACCACCACCATTACCATCACCACCATCACCACCATCACCATCACCACCATCACCACCATCACCATCACCAACATCACCACCACCATCACCACCATCAACCCACACCACCATCACCATCACCACCATCACCATCACCACCATCATCACCATCACCACCATCACCACCATCACCATCACCACCACCATCACCACCATCACCACCACCATCACCACCATCACCACCATCACCACCACCATCACCACCATCACCACCATCACCACCACCACCACCATCACCACCACCATCACCACCATCATCACCACCATCACCATCACCACCACCATCACCACCATCACCACCATCACCACCACCATCACCACCATCACCACCATCACCACCACCACCACCATCACCACCATCATCACCACCATCACCACCACCATCACCACCATCAACCCCCACCACCATCACCACCATCAACCCCCACCACCATCACCACCATCACCACCATCACCATCACCACCATCACCATCATCACCATCACCACCATCATCACCACCATCACCACCATCATCACCACCCCCATCACCAACCGTAAATGTCCTTGGAGTCCAGGGAGAGTTTGGTTCCAAACTCGTCCGTGAGACTCTCCCTGTGCAGAACGCGCATCGCAGACACATCACCATCACAACATCACCATCATCACCATCACAACATCACCATCACAACATCACCATCATCACCATCGCAGAACGCGCATCGCAGACACATCACCGACACAGCCATACTCATGTAGCAGCGGAGAGAGCATGGTGGTGATGAAGGCATGGAGGGATACATGCTGTGTGGGTCTCTGTGTGGTGAGTCTGTGGGTCTCTGTGTGGTGAGTCTGTGGGTCTCCGTGTGGTGAGTTTGTGGGTCTCTGTGTTGTGAGTCTGTGGGTCTCTATGTGGTGAGTCTGTGGGTCTCTGTGGTGAGTCTGTGGGTCTCTGTGGTGAGTCTGTGGGTCTCTGTGTGATGAGTCTGTGGGTCTCTGTGTGGTGAGTCTGTGGGTCTCTGTGTGGTGAGTCTGTGGGTCTCTGTGATGGTGAGTCTGTGAGTCTCTGTGTGGTGAGTCTGTGGGTCTCTGTGTGCTGAGTCTGTGGGTCTCTGTGGTGAGTCTGTGGGTCTCTGTGTGGTGAGTCTGTGGGTCTCTGTGGTGAGTCTGTGGGTCTCTGTGTGGTGAGTCTGTGGGTCTCTGTGTGGTGAGTCTGTGGGTCTCTGTGGTGAGACTGTGGGTCTCTGTGTGGTGAGTCTGTGGGTCTCTGTGTGGTGAGTCTGTGGGTCTCTGTGGTGAGTCTGTGGGTCTCTGTGTGGTGAGTCTGTGGGTCTCTGTGGTGAGTCTGTGGGTCTCTGTGTGGTGAGTCTGTGGGTCTCTGTGTGGTGAGTCTGTGGGTCTCTGTGTGGTGAGTCTGTGGGTCTCTGTGTGGTGAGTCTGTGGGTCTCTGTGTGGTGAGTCTGTGGGTCTCTGTGTGGTGAGTCTGTGGGTCTCTGTGTGGTGAGTCTGTGGGTCTCTGTGTGGTGAGTCTGTGGGTCTCTGTGTGGTGAGTCTGTGGGTCTCTGTGTGGTTAGTCTGTGGGTCTCTGTGTGGTTAGTCTGTGGGTCTCTGTGTGGTGAGTCTGTGGGTCTCTGTGTGGTGAGTCTGTGGGTCTCTGTGTGGTGAGACTGTGGGTCTCTGTGGTGAGTCTGTGGGTTTCTGTGTGGTGAGTATGTGGGTCTCTGTGGTGAGTCTGTGGGTCTCTGTGGTGAGTCTGTGGGTCTCTATGTGGTGAATCTGTGGGTCACTGTGTGGTGAGTCTGTGGATCTCTGTGTGGTGAGTCTGTGGGTCTCTGTGTGGTGAGTCTGTGGGTGTCTGTTTGGTGAGTCTGTGGGTGTCTGTGTGGTGAGTCTGTGGGTCTCTGTGTGGTGAGTCTGTGGGTCTCTGTGTGGTGAGTCTGTTGGTCTCTGTGTGGTGAGTCTGTGGGTCTCTGTGTGGTGAGTCTGTGGGTGTCTGTTTGGTGAGTCTGTGGGTCTCTGTGTGGTCAGTCTGTGGGTCTCTATGAGTCTGTGGGTCTCTGTGTGGTGAGTATGTGGGTCTCTGTGTGGTGAGTCAGTGGGTCTCTGTGTGGTGAGTCTGTGGGTCTCTGTGTGGTGAGTCTGTGGGTCTCTGTGGTGAGTCTGTGGGTCTCTGTGAGGTGACTCTGTGGGTCTCTGTGTGGTGAGTCTGTGGGTCTCTGTGTGGTAAGCCTGTGGGTCTCTGTGTGGTGAGTCTGTGGGTCTCTGTGGTGAGTCTGTGGGTCTCTGTGTGGTGAGTCTGTGGGTCTCTGCGTGGTGAGTCTGTGGGTCTCTGTGTGGTGAGTCTGTGGGTCTCTGTGTGGTCAGTCTGTGCGTCTCTATGTGGTGAGTCTGTGGGTTTCTATGTGGTGAGTCTGTGGGTCTCTGTGTGATGAGTCTGTGGGTCTCTGTGTGGTGAGTCTGTGGGTCTCTATGTGGTGTGTCTGTGGGTCTCTATGTGGTGAGTCTGTGGGCCTCTGTGTGATGAGTCTGAGGGTCTCTGTGTGGTGAGTCTGTGGGTCTCTTTGGGTGAGTCTGTGGGTCTCTGTGTGATGAGTCTGTGGGTCTCTGTGTGGTGAGTCTGTGGGTCTCTATGAGTCTGTGGGTCTCTGTGTGGTGAGTCTGTGGGTCTCTATGTGGTGAGTCTGTGGGTCTCTGTGTGATGAGTCTGTGGGTCTCTGTGTGATGAGTCTGTGGGTCTCTATGAGTCTATGGGTATCTATGTGGTGAGTCTGTGGGTCTCTATGAGTGTGTGGGTCTCTATGTGGTGAGTCTGTGGGTCTCTATGTGAGGAGTCTGTGGGTCTCTATGTGGTGAGTCTGTGGGTCTCTGTGTGGTGAGTATGTGGGTCTCTGTGTGGTGAGTCAGTGGGTCTCTGTGTGGTGAGTCTGTGGGTCTCTGTGTGGTGAGTCTGTGGGTCTCTGTGGTGAGTCTGTGGGTCTCTGTGAGGTGACTCTGTGGGTCTCTGTGTGGTGAGTCTGTGGGTCTCTGTGTGGTAAGCCTGTGGGTCTCTGTGTGGTGAGTCTGTGGGTCTCTGTGGTGAGTCTGTGGGTCTCTGTGTGGTGAGTCTGTGGGTCTCTGCGTGGTGAGTCTGTGGGTCTCTGTGTGGTGAGTCTGTGGGTCTCTGTGTGGTCAGTCTGTGCGTCTCTATGTGGTGAGTCTGTGGGTTTCTATGTGGTGAGTCTGTGGGTCTCTGTGTGATGAGTCTGTGGGTCTCTGTGTGGTGAGTCTGTGGGTCTCTATGTGGTGTGTCTGTGGGTCTCTATGTGGTGAGTCTGTGGGCCTCTGTGTGATGAGTCTGAGGGTCTCTGTGTGGTGAGTCTGTGGGTCTCTATGGGTGAGTCTGTGGGTCTCTGTGTGATGAGTCTGTGGGTCTCTGTGTGGTGAGTCTGTGGGTCTCTATGAGTCTGTGGGTCTCTGTGTGGTGAGTCTGTGGGTCTCTATGTGGTGAGTCTGTGGGTCTCTGTGTGATGAGTCTGTGGGTCTCTGTGTGATGAGTCTGTGGGTCTCTATGAGTCTATGGGTATCTATGTGGTGAGTCTGTGGGTCTCTATGAGTGTGTGGGTCTCTATGTGGTGAGTCTGTGGGTCTCTATGTGAGGAGTCTGTGGGTCTCTATGTGGTGAGTCTGTGGGTCTCTGTGTTGTGAGTCTGTGGGTCTCTGTGTGATGAGTCTGTGGGTCTCTATGAGTCTATGGGTATATATGTGGTGAGTCTGTGGGTCTCTATGAGTGTGTGGGTCTCTATGTGGTGAGTCTGTGGGTCTCTATGTGATGAGTCTGTGGGTCTCTATGTGGTGAGTCTGTGGGTCTCTGTGTGGTCAGTCTGTGCGTCTCTATGTGGTGAGTCTGTGGGTCTCTGTGTGATGAGTCTGTGGGTCTCTGTGTGATGAGTCTGTGGTTCTCTATGAGTCTGTAGGTCTCTATGTGGTGAGTCTGTGGGTCTCTATGAGTGTGTGGGTCTCTATGTGGTGAGTCTGTGGGTCTCTATGTGATGAGTCTGTGGGTCTCTATGTGGTTAGTCTGTGGGTCTCTGTGTGATGAGTCTGTGGGTCTCTATGAGTCTGTGGGTCTCTGTGTGATGAGTCTGTGGGTGTCTATGAGTCTGTGGGTCTCTGTGTGGTGAGTCTGTGGGTCTCTATGTGGTGAGTCTGTGGGTCTCTGTGTGGTGAGTTTGTGGGTCTCTGTGTGGTGAGTCTGTGGGTCTCTGTGTGGTGAGTCTGTGGGTCTATGTGTGATGAGTCTGTGGGTCTCTGTGTGGTGAGTCTGTGGGTCTCTGTGTGGTCAGTCTGTGGGTCTCTGTGTGGTCAGTCTGTGGGTCTCTGTGTGATGAGTCTGTGGGTTTCTCTGTGCTAAGTCTGTGGGTCTCTATGTGGTGAGTCTGTGGGTCTCTATGTGGTGAGTCTGTGGGTCTCTATGTGGTGAGTCTGTGGGTCTCTATGTGGTGAGTCTGTGGGTCTCTGTGTGGTCAGTCTGTTAGTCTCTGTGTGGTGAGTCTGTGGGTCTCTATGAGTCTGTGGGTCTCTGTGTGGTGAGTCTGTGGGTCTCTGTGTGGTGAGTCTGTGGGTCTCTGTGTGATGAGTCTGTGGGTCTCTGTGTGGTGGTGAGTCTGTGGGTCTCTGTGTGATGAGTCTGTGGGTCTCTATGAGTCTGTGGGTCTCTATTTGGTGAGTATATGGGTCTCTGTGTGATGAGTCTGTGGGTCTCTATGTGGTTAGTCTGTGGGTCTCTGTGTGATGAGTCTGTGGGTCTCTATGTGGTTAGTCTGTGGGTCTCTATGTGGTTAGTCTGTGGGTCTCTGTGTGATGAGTCTGTGGGTCTCTATGAGTCTGTGGGTCTCTGTGTGATGAGTCTGTGGGTGTCTATGGGTCTGTGGGTCTCTGTGTGGTGAGTCTGTGGGTCTCTGTGTGGTGAGTCTGTGGGTCTCTGTGTGGTGAGTCTGTGTGTCTCTATGGTGAGTCTGTGGGTCTCTGTGTGGTGAGTCTGTGGGTCTCTGTGTGGTGAGTCTATGGGTCTCTGTGTGGTGAGTCTGTGGGTCTCTGTGTGGTGAGTCTGTGGGTCTCTATGAGTCTGTGGGTCTCTGTGTGGTGAGTCTATGGGTCTCTGTGTGGTGAGTCTGTGGGTCTCTGTGTGGTGAGTCTGTGGGTCTCTTTGTGGTGAGTCTGTGGGTCTCTATGAGTCTGTGGGTCTCTTTGTGATGAGTCTGTGGGTCTCTGTGTGGGATACTCACACAGATTGTTGGTGGTCCCATGATAGGTAACTGGAAGCTCGACTGTTGACACTCATTCTGCGAAAGAAGACAAAGACAAAGATCCCCCGTATAGGCTTAAGAGACTGTAAGGGCAAGTGCTGTTAGTATCGAGCAGTAACAGCACCTACACACAGACAAAGATCCCCCGTGTAGCCTCTAGCATAGCTGTAGGGGCAAGTGCTGTTAGTAGCGAGTAGCAGCAGCACCTACACACAGACAAAGATCCCCCGTGTAGCCTCTAGCAGGGCTGTAGGGGCAAGTGCTGTTAGTAGCGAGTAGCAGCAGCACCTATACACAGACAAAGATCCCCCGTGTAGCCTCTAGCAGGGCTGTAGGGGCAAGTGCTGTTAGTAGCGAGTAGCAGCACCTACACACAGACAAAGATCCCCCGTGTAGCCTCTAGCAGGGCTGTAGGGGCAAGTGCTGTTAGTAGCGAGTAGCAGCACCTACACACAGACAAAGATTCCCCAGGTAGCCTCTAGCAGGGCTGTAAGGGCAAGTGCTGTTAGCGAGCAGCACCTATGAAGGCTACCGGCACTGTGGCACACGAGGGGGTGGGTGGCCAGCACCACGCCCGGCCGCCTTTGTCTCCCCCAGTGCTAGCGATGTTCACTACACACAGCACCAGGTAATCATTTGAGGCTGAGTCGACCTAGGGGAGGCCCAGGAGCGGTTCAGATAACCGCACCGCTCCCCACACACACGTACAGACACACACAGACACATCCACATACACACAGAGACACACCCACAGAGACACACAGAGACACAGGATAACACACACAGACACAGACAGACACACACACACAGACACACACACAGACACAGTGACACACACACACAGACACAACAACAACAACCGCCATTCGCCACTAAGTGGCGGTGACGTCACCACGACGCTTGTGCCAGGCTATGTGCACCCTGAGGCCACGTGAAGTGTCGAACGCCCGCTGGCAGGAGGTCACGGGGCAGACCCAGGTGCCACGGGTCGACTGACTGAGATGACTGGCTGGTGCACCACCTGTGCCCCCTACTGTGCCAACCTGCTGTGCTTTAGGCACCCGGCGCTCCGCTCGTTGTTGTGAGCGTCGCTCCTCCGCCCTCCGTTGTTGTTGGTGGGCGACTGCCTCCAACTGCCCAGTAGCGTCCTTCACGAGCCTCCTCCACAGAGGCCGATCTTGACACCGCTGGTACCAGTCATCGGCAAGTCCACTCAGCTCCACGTCATCCTGTACCACATCACTCTATCTCTTCTCTAGCCCGTGCCGCGCCCGTTTAGCCCCCTCAATCCGGCCAAACAAAAGCTGTTTCGGCATGCGTTGGCTGGGCATGCGGGCTACATGACCCAGCCATCGCAGCCTTGCCCGCCGGAGGAGCTCACCGATGGGACCTTGCCCAGATCTTTCAAGGATTTGTGAGCTCCTCACACAATCCAGTCTGGTTAAACCCAGGATGGATCGTAGGCAGGCTAGCCTAAATGTTTCTAACCGGCGAAGATGTTCCATTAGGGGGGTCCACGTTTCGCAAGCGTAGAGAAGGGAGGGAATGACCGTGGCCGAGAAAACCTGAAGCTTAGTGTGGAGCGACAGACCAGGTAGCTTCCACACAGCGTTACGCAACCGATGAAAAGATATTGCCGCTCGACTGATTCGGAGTTAAACTGGAGCCGGTCATAAGAACACTGCCCAGGTATGGGAAACTCTCCACTCTCTCCACAACTGCCCCATCACCGATTGGGAGTTGTGGGGGTGGAGTGTCCGATGGTACAAAATACCCAGGCAGGTGCTTAGTTTTGGTGGGGCTGATGGTAAGGCCCCACCTCTTAGTGGCACGCTCCAGTCTCAGCAGCAGCGTCTCCAACTCCTCCTCTGAGTGAGCAGCTATTAATAAATCATCAGCATACATA
>NC_133746.1:8760129-8860129 GCF_048934315.1 Petromyzon marinus
TCACCCAGTCACCCACCCACCCACTCACTCACTCACCCACTCACTCACCCACCCACTCACTCACCCACTCACTCACTCACTTACTCACCCACTCACCCACTCACTCACTCACTTACTCACCCACCCACTCACTCACTCACTTACTCACCCACTCACCCACTCACTCACCCACTCACTCACTCACTCACCCACTCACTCACTCACCCACTCACCCACCCACCCACTCACTCAATCACCCACTCACTCACTCACCCACCCACTCACTCACCCACTCACTCACTCACTTACTCACCCACTCACCCACTCACTCACCCACTCACCCACTCACCCACTCACTCACCCACTCACCCACCCACTTACCCACTCGCTCACTCACTAACCCACTCACCCACTCACTCACCCACTCGCTCACTCACTAACCCACTCACACAGTCGTGCGCCCACGCACTCATTGACCTGCTCACTCATTCACCGGCTCAGTTACTCGCTCATCCGCTCGCTCACTGATCTACTCACTTAATCCGCGCACACACTAACCCACTGACTCACCCACTCACTGACCCACTGACCCACTCACTCACTCACCCACCCATTCACCCACTTACTCACTTACTCACCCAATCACTCACTCACCCACTCACTCACTGACCCACTGTCTGGCAAAACAACCCCTTACCTCCTCGTGGTGCCGGACAGGCAACGCTGTCGTGGGCAGGGACGTGGGGGGGAGGGCCAATTCCGATTGGCTTTTACCCTCATGGCGTCTGTGACCACCACAGTGGCTAAACGGGGGCTCTGGACGGGTGCGAGGGGTTGGTAACCCCTCCACCTTCAATTCATTACCACTAAACCACGTATAAAATATCTAATAAATAAGCCTGCGCCGGAGGCCCCGGGGGGACAGGCGTCTATGACGTCTCCTGGCCAAACCCCATTTGGCGGAGCCAGGAGATTGAATCTCTACCCTCGGGGCTCCTCCAGAAACAACAAAAAAACCACTACGGGTGGCCACGTGGAGGAGAGGCTGCCACTCCTCTGTCGGGAGCTGGACCGGTACCGTCTGGATCTCTGTGGTGTTAAGGAGGTCCGGTGGACCGGTTCTGGCTCCTGCCAACATGAGGGGTGGACAGTCCTCTACTCTGGGCAGCAGACTGCCAAACAACAGGGTGTGGCTCTTCTTCTGAACAAAAGAATGAAGGGGGCGTGGGAGCGTGGCGGTGAGGTGTGGGAAGCTGTAAGCCCCAGGCTACTTTGGGCTCGCCTTCCCATCAAGGAGTGGTGGTCGTGGTTACTTATGCCCCCACTGAAGACGAACATCCGTGGAGGGATGCAGGCAAGGCCGATGAGTCAGATTCTATGACCTGTCACAGGCCCCTCGGGATAGAGTTATCTTGTTGGGTGACTTCAATGCCCGAGTTGGTCATGATGCTGGCACCTGGTAGGAGGCTGCTAGATTTTTGTGCAGCCCATGGGTTTGTAATTACCAACACGCTGTTCCGGCATTGGCGCATCCACACAAAATCATGGATGCAGGCCGGGTCCAAGCAAGAACATCTGCTGGACTACATAGTGACGGACCAGCGGATGCGAGCCCATGTCCTTGACACCAGGACCTACCGTGGAGCTGATCTGCCCACTGACCATCGACTTGTCATCTGTAAGATGTGCCTGCCATTCTTCCACTCCGGTGGTGGGTGTACACCCAGGACCCCATTCCAACCTAAAGTGGCCTGGTCTCAGTCAGCTGATGAAAGTTGCAAGCGAGAATTTCATCATCGCTTGTGGCTGGGGTTGGCATCGTCCCCCACTCTTCCAGATGTCGAGGGAAAATGGGTGAGGCTTAGGACTATGACTCAGGCAGCTGCAATGGCTGCTTTGGGTACGCGGTCCAGACCTCCCCAGATACCCTGGCTGACAGAATAGGTGTTCAAGCTGGCTGAGAAAAAGCGACAGGCCCACTCTCATCGGCTACAGCATCCCACATCGGAGAATGAGGAGGCTTACCGCAGCCTTCGCTCGGAGGTTCAGAGAGCCGTGAGGCGCTGCAAGGATGGGTGGTGGTCGCGGGTTGCTGAGGAGATGGAGTCTGCCTCAATGGCCTGCGATCACAAATCGCTCTTTAACTCCATCAAAAAAGTAACCTGCAGCGCCACACCTATTACCATCATTAGGGGAAAAAACGGTGATCCAGTCTCCGACCCCCAGGAACAAGTTTGCAGATTTGCTGAGCATTTCTGTGAGGTCCTGGGGGAGGGGAAGTCCCTCAGGCAGGAAAACATCGTGGCACAAAGTGAGGATGACCCTGCTGAGGCTGCGGTGCCTCAAATATTGGAGGAGGAAGTCACCCCCTGTGAGTGGCTGGCTGAGGTGCCATCTGTTGAGGAAGTACTGAAGACGATCTAGAGTCTGAGACCAGGAAAGGCACCGGGCAGAGATGATCTCCCAAGCGAAATGCTGAGGGAGGGTGGCGTTTGTGCACAGACTGCCCTATATGACATCATAACAACAGTCTGGATCACTGGACGGGTTCCGCAGGATTGTAAGGATGCCCTAGTGGTCCCCCTCTTTAAGAAGGGGGACCGCACAGACTGTAACAACTATAGGGGCATCTCACTCCTCAGTGTGCTGGGAAAGGTCCTGGCAAGGATTATTCAACATCGCCTTGCCAGGCACGCTGAGGAGAGGCTTGCGGAGCCCCAATGCGGTTTCAGGAATAGGCGTCCTGCACAGATGCCATATTTTCTGTCCGTCTGCTACAGCAGAGGTGTACGGAATTCCAACAAGACCTACATCTCTGCTTTATTGACCTGGTCAAGGCCTATGATACCATCAGTAGGCTTGGCCTCTGGGTTGTTCTTCATGCTTTCGGAGTCCCTGGCCCTCTGCTCACGATCATTAAGGACCTTCATGATGGTGAGCGGGCCCGGGTAAAACTACGTGGCCAGGAGTAAGAGCCATTCCCTGTACACCTTGGGGTGCAACAGGATAGTCCTCTGGCTTCCACATTAATTAACATCTATTTTGACCACGTAGTTCGTGAAGCCTTCAATAGCTGTAACAGAGGAATTTCCAATTGGTACAGATACAGTGGGATGCTGATCGATGTCCAGGTGCAGTCAAGAGATGGCTCCTTATTGCTCAACTATGTTAGAATACCGATGATCTGGTAATTGCTGTTCATTCAGAGTAGGAGTTGGAGACGCTGTTGTTGAGACTGGAGCGTGCCACTAAGAGATGAGGCCTTACCTTCAGCCCCACCAAAACTAAGCACATGCCTGGGTATTTTGTACCATCGGACACTTCACCCCCACAACTCCCAATTGGTGATATGGCAGTTGTGGAGAGAGTGGAGAGTTTCCCATACCTGGGCAGTGTGCTTATGACCGGCTCTGATTTAACTCCGAATCAGTCGAGCGGCAAATCTACAGCAGCAGCAGCAGGCGTTGTCAGGGTAGGGATCGAACCCACGACCTCCTGTGTACCAGGAGAGGTAGTCAACATCTCCTAGCCACCGTGATGATGATGATGAGAGAGAGAGACACCGAAAACTCCAAATATACAGCAGCAGCAGCCAGATAAACCCGCGACCTCCTGTGTATCAGGCGAGGGAGCTAACATCTCCTAGCCACCGTAACAGAGTTACACCAGATACAGAGCAGATATATATGTCGCAGACATTTTACAGATGTGTACTCGATGCATCCCATAGGCTCAGGTGGTAGGGAAAGACTGATGGTGCCCGTGATCATGAGCAGCATCATCAACATCATCATCATCACCATCATCAGGGTCATCAGCATCACCATCATCAGGGTCATCATCAACAGAATCGTCATCATCACCATCAGGATCGTAATCAACATCAACAACATATCACGATCATCATCATCATCATCGTCAACAGCATCACCGTTAAGATCATCACAATCAGTATCATCAGCATCACCATCATTAACATCATGATCAGCATCATCAGGATTATCACCATCAACACTATCACCATCAACAACATCATCAGAATCAGCATCAGCAGCAGTATCAACAGCATCGTCACCATCAACATCATCATCAGGATCATCAACATCATCATTATCAGTATCATCACCATCATCAACATCATTACCATCAACATCATCATCAGGATCATCTCCATCAGCATCATCATCATCACCATCATCATCACCACCATCATCACCATCATCATCACCATCAAGATCATCAACATCAGCATCATCATCAGGATCATCACTATCAACATCACCATCAAGATAATCACCATCAAGATCATCACTATCAACATCACAATCAAGATCATCACTATCAAGATCATCACTATCAACATCACCATCAAGATCATCACTATCAACATCACCATCAAGATCATCACCATCAAGATAATCACAATCAACATCACCATCAAGATCATCACTATCAACATCACCATCAAGATCATCACTATCAACATCACCATCAAGATCATCACCATCAAGATCATCACTATCAACATCACCATCAAGATCATCACTATCAAGATCATCACTATCAACATCACCATCAAGATCATCACTATCAACATCACCATCAAGATCATCACCATTAAGATCATCACTATCAACCACACCATCAAGATCATCACCATCAAGATCATCATTATCAACATCACCATCAAGATCATCACTATCAACATCACCATCAGCATCATCATCAGGATCATCACTATCAACATCACCATCAAGATAATCACCATCAAGATCATCACTATCAACATCACAATCAAGATCATCACTATGAAGATCATCACTATCAACATCACCATCAAGATCATCACTATCAACATCACCATCAAGATTATCACCATAAAGATCATCACTATTAAAATCACCATCAAGATCATCACTATCAACCTCACC
The DNA here is from genome assembly GCF_048934315.1 of Petromyzon marinus. NCBI lineage: Eukaryota > Metazoa > Chordata > Hyperoartia > Petromyzontiformes > Petromyzontidae > Petromyzon > Petromyzon marinus. The sequence goes on from NC_133746.1 coordinate 8,765,040, forward strand.
ATCAAGATCATCACTATCAACATCACCATCAAGATCATCACCATCAAGATCATCACTATAAACATCACCATCAAGATCATCACCATCAAGATCATCACTATCAACATCACCATCAAGATCATCACTATCAACATCACCATCAAGATCATCACCATTAAGATAATCACTATCAACAACACCATCAAGATCATCACCATCAACATCACCATCAACAACATCATCAAGATCATCACTATCAACATCACCATCAGCAACATCATCATCAAGATCAGCACTATCAACATCACCATCAAGATCATCACCATCAAGATCATCACTATCAACATCACCATCAAGATCATCACTATCAACATCACCATCAAGATCATCACCATCAAGATCATCACTATCAACATCACCATCAAGATCATCACCATCAAGATCATCACTATCAACATCACCATCAAGATCATCACTAGCAACATCACCATCAAGATCATCACCATCAAGATCCTCACTATCAACATCACCATCAAGATCATCACCATCAAGATCATCACTATCAACATCACCATCAAGATCATCACTATCAACATCACCATCAAGATCATCACCATCAAGATCATCACTATCAACATCACCATCAAGATCATCACTATCAACATCACCACCAAGATCATCACCATCAAGATCATCACTATCAACATCACCATCAAGATCATCACCATCAAGATCATCACTATCAACATCAACATCAAGATCATCACTATCAACATCACCATCAAGATCATCACCATCAAGATCATCACTATCAACATCACCATCAAGATCATCACTATCAACATCACCACCAAGATCATCACCATCAAGATCATCACTATCAACATCACCATCAAGATCATCACCATCAAGATCATCACTATCAACATCACCATCAAGATCATCACTATCAACATCACCATCAAGATCAGAACCATCAAGGTCATCACTATCAACATCACCATCGAGATCATCACTATCAACATCACCATCAAGATCATCACTATCAACATCACCATCAACATCATCACCATCAAGATTATCACTATCAACATCACCATCAAGATCATCACTATCAACATCACCATCGAGATCATCACTATCAACATCACCATCGAGATCATCACTATCAACATCACCATCAACAACATCATCATCGTCACGTATTGATAACCTTCCCCCTCTCACCCCGCCCCTCCCCCTCTCACCCCGCCCCTCACCCTCTCACCCCGCCCCTCCCCTTCTCGCCCCGCCCTTTTCCATCTCGCCCCGCCCCTCCCCCTCTCGCCCCGCCCTTTTCCATCTCGCCCCGCCCCTCCCATTCCCGCACCGCCCCTCCCCCACTCGCAGCCGCATATTTATTTTGACTTCTCGTTCCCACGGTCTCCATGGGAACTGAGAACTGGGCGGAGGGGGGGGGGGCTGTGGGGGGTGGGGGCGGGGGTTGGTGGAGGGGGGAGGGGCGGGGGAAGGTGGTGGGAGGGGCGCGGGGGGGAGGGTGATTGACAGGCAAAGACAAAGCTCCCCCGTGTAGCCTCTAACAGGGTGTAGGGGCAAGTCCACTCAGCTCCACATCCTCCTGTAACCACGTCAGCTCCATCTGTTCTCTAGCCCGTGTCACCCACACATTCACCCACACACTCACCCACCCACTCACCCACCCACTCACCCACTCACCCATCATTCCATCTCTTCTCTAGCCCGTGTCACTCACCCACTCACTCACCCACCCACCCACTCACCCACTCACCCATCACTCCATCTCTTCTCTAGCCCGTGTCACTCACCCACTCACCCATCACTCCATCTCTTCTCTAGCCCGTGTCACTCACCCACTCACTCACCCACTCACTCACCCACCCACTCACCCATCACTCCATTTCTTCTCTAGCCCGTGTCACTCACACACTCACTCACCCACCCACTAACCCACTCACCCATCACTCCATCCCTTCTCTAGCCCGTGTCACTCACCCACTCACTCACCCACACACTCACCCACTCACCCATCACTCCATCTCTTCTCTAGCCCGTGTCACTCACCCACTCACTCACCCACCCACTCACCCACTCACCCATCACTCCATCTCTACTCTAGCCCGTGTAACTCACCCACACACTCACCCACTCACTCACCCACCCACTCAACCACTCACCCATCACTCCATCTCTTCTCAACCCCGTGTCACTCACCCACTCACTCACCCACCCACTCACCCATTCACCCATCACTCCATCTCTTCTCTTGCCCGTGTCACTCACCCACTAATTCACCCACTCACTCACTCACTCACCCATCACTCCATCTCTTCTCTAGCCCGTGTCACCCACACAATCACCCACACACTCACCCACTCACTCACCCACACACTCACCCACTCACCCACTCACCCATCACTCCATCTCTTCTCCAGCCCGTGTCACTCACTCACTCGCTCACCCACCCACTCACCCACCCACTCACCCACTCACCCATCACTCCATCCCTTCTCTAGCCCGTGTCACTCATCCACTCACTCACCCACCCACTCACCCACTCACCCATCACTCCATCTCTTCTCTAGCCCGTGTCACTCACCCACTCACCCATCACTCCATCTCTTCTCTAGCCCGTGTCACTCACCCACTCACTCACCCACTCACTCACCCACCCACTCACCCATCACTCCATCTCTTCTCTAGCCCGTGTCACTCACACACTCACTCACCCACCCACTAACCCACTCACCCATCACTCCATCCCTTCTCTAGCCCGTGTCACTCACCCACTCACTCACCCACCCACTCACCCACTCACCCATCACTCCATCTCTTCTCTAGCCCGTGTCACTCACCCACTCACTCACCCACCCACTCACCCACTCACCCATCACTCCATCTCTTCTCTAGCCCGTGTAACTCACCCACACACTCACCCACTCACTCACCCACCCACTCACCCACTCACCCATCACTCCATCTCTTCTCAACCCCGTGTCACTCACCCACTCACTCACCCACCCACTCACCCACTCACCCATCACTCCATCTCTTCTCTTGCCCGTGTCACTCACCCACTAATTCACCCACTCACTCACTCACCCATCACTCCATCTCTTCTCTAGCCCGTGTCACCCACACAATCACCCACACACTCACCCACTCACTCACCCACTCACCCACACACTCACCCACCCACCCACTCACCCATCACTCCATCTCTTCTCTAGCCCGTGTAACTCAACCACACACTCACCCACTCACTCACCCACCCACTCACCCACTCACCCATCACTCCATCTCTTCTCAACCCCGTGACACTCACTCACTCACCCACCCACTCACCCACCCACTCACCCACTCACCCATCACTCCATCCCTTCTCTAGCCCGTGTCACTCATCCACTCACTCACCCACCCACTCACCCACTCACCCATCACTCCATCTCTTCTCTAGCCCGTGTCACTCACCCATCACTCCATCTCTTCTCTAGCCCGTGTCACTCACCCACTCACTCACCCACTCACTCACCCACCCACTCACCCATCACTCCATCTCTTCTCTAGCCCGTGTCACTCACACACTCACTCACCCACCCACTAACCCACTCACCCATCACTCCATCCCTTCTCTAGCCCGTGTCACTCACCCACTCACTCACCCACCCACTCACCCACTCACCCATCACTCCATCTCTTCTCTAGCCCGTGTCACTCACCCACTCACTCACCCACCCACTCACCCACTCACCCATCACTCCATCTCTTCTCTAGCCCGTGTAACTCACCCACACACTCACCCACTCACTCACCCACCCACTCACCCACTCACTCACTCACCCATCACTCCATCTCTTCTCTAGAACCGTGTCACCCAGACAATCACCCACACACTCACCCACCCACTCACTCACTCACCCATCACTCCATCTCTTCTCTAGCCCGTGTCACCCACTCACTAACCCACTCACCCACCCACTCACCCATCACTCCATCTCTTCTCTAGCCCGTGTAACTCACCCACACACTCACCCACCCACCCACTAACCCACTCACCCATCACTCCATCCCTTCTCTAGCCCGTGTCACTCACCCACTCACTCACCCACCCACTCACCCACTCACCCATCACTCCATCTCTTCTCTTGCCCGTGTCACTCACCCACTAATTCACCCACTCACTCACTCACTCACCCATCACTCCATCTCTTCTCTAGCCCGTGTCACCCACACAATCACCCACACACTCACCCACTCACTCACCCACACACTCACCCACTCACCCACTCACCCATCACTCCATCTCTTCTCCAGCCCGTGTCACTCACTCACTCACTCACCCACTCACCCACCCACTCACCCACTCACCCATCACTCCATCTCTTCTCTAGCCCGTGTCACTCACCCACTCACTCACCCACCCACTCACCCACTCACCCATCACTCCATCTCTTCTCTAGCCCGTGTAACTCACCCACACACTCACCCACTCACTCACCCACCCACTCACCCACTCACCCATCACTCCATCTCTTCTCAACCCCGTGTCACTCACCCACTCACTCACCCACCCACTCACCCACTCACCCATCACTCCATCTCTTCTCTTGCCCGTGTCACTCACCCACTAATTCACCCACTCACTCACTCACTCACCCATCACTCCATCTCTTCTCTAGCCCGTGTCACCCACACAATCACCCACACACTCACCCACTCACTCACCCACTCACCCACACACTCACCCACCCACCCACTCACCCATCACTCCATCTCTTCTCTAGCCCGTGTAACTCACCCACACACTCACCCACTCACTCACCCACCCACTCACCCACTCACTCATCACTCCATCTCTTCTCAACCCCGTGACACTCACTCACTCACCCACCCACTCACCCACCCACTCACCCACTCACCCATCACTCCATCCCTTCTCTAGCCCGTGTCACTCATCCACTCACTCACCCACCCACTCACCCACTCACCCATCACTCCATCTCTTCTCTAGCCCGTGTCACTCACCCACTCACCCATCACTCCATCTCTTCTCTAGCCCGTGTCACTCACCCACTCACTCACCCACTCACTCACCCACCCACTCACCCATCACTCCATCTCTTCTCTAGCCCGTGTCACTCACACACTCACTCACCCACCCACTAACCCACTCACCCATCACTCCATCCCTTCTCTAGCCCGTGTCACTCACCCACTCACTCACCCACCCACTCACCCACTCACCCATCACTCCATCTCTTCTCTAGCCCGTGTCACTCACCCACTCACTCACCCACCCACTCACCCACTCACCCATCACTCCATCTCTTCTCTAGCCCGTGTAACTCACCCACACACTCACCCACTCACTCACCCACCCACTCACCCACTCACCCATCACTCCATCTCTTCTCAACCCCGTGTCACTCACCCACTCACTCACCCACCCACTCACCCACTCACCCATCACTCCATCTCTTCTCTTGCCCGTGTCACTCACCCACTAATTCACCCACTCACTCACTCACTCACCCATCACTCCATCTCTTCTCTAGCCCGTGTCACCCACACAATCAACCACACACTCACCCACTCACTCACTCACTCACCCACACACTCACCCACTCACTCACCCACTCACCCACTCACTCACTCACTCACCCATCACTCCATCTCTTCTCTAGAACCGTGTCACCCAGACAATCACCCACACACTCACCCACCCACTCACTCACCCATCACTCCATCTCTTCTCTAGCCCGTGTCACCCACTCACTAACCCACTCACCCACCCACTCACCCATCACTCCATCTCTTCTCTAGCCCGTGTGACCCACTCACCCACTCACCAACACACTCACCCATTCACTCATCACTCCATCTCTTCTCCAGCCCGTGTCACTCACACACTCACCCACACACTCACCCACCCACTCACCCACTAACCATCACTCCATCCCTTCTCTAGCCCGTGTCATTCACCCACTCACTCACCCACCCACTCACCCACTCACCCATCACTCCATCTCTTTTCTAGCCCGTGTCACTCATCCACTCACTCACCCACCCACTCACCCACTCACCCATCACTCCATCTCTTCTCTTGCCCGTGTCACCCACACAATCACCCACTCACTCACCCACCCACTCACCCACTCACCCATCACTCCATCTCTTCTCTAGCCCGTGTCACTCACACACTCACTCACCCACCCACTAACCCACTCACCCATCACTCCATCCCTTCTCTAGCCCGTGTCACTCACCCACTCACTCACCCACCCACTCACCCATCACTCCATCTCTTCTCTAGCCCGTGTCACTCACCCACTCACTCACCCACCCACTCACCCACTCACCCATCACTCCATCTCTTCTCTAGCCCGTGTAACTCACCCACACACTCACCCACTCACTCACCCACCCACTCACCCACTCACTCACTCACTCACCCATCACTCCATCTCTTCTCTAGAACCGTGTCACCCAGACAATCACCCACACACTCACCCAACCACTCACTCACTCACCCATCACTCCATCTCTTCTCTAGCCCGTGTCACCCACTCACTAACCCACTCACCCACCCACTCACCCATCACTCCATCTCTTCTCTAGCCCGTGTAACTCACCCACACACTCACCCACCCACCCACTAACCCACTCACCCATCACTCCATCCCTTCTCTAGCCCGTGTCACTCACCCACTCACTCACCCACCCACTCACCCACTCACCCATCACTCCATCTCTTCTCTTGCCCGTGTCACTCACCCACTAATTCACCCACTCACTCACTCACTCACCCATCACTCCATCTCTTCTCTAGCCCGTGTCACCCACACAATCACCCACACACTCACCCACTCACTCACCCACACACTCACCCACTCACCCACTCACCCATCACTCCATCTCTTCTCCAGCCCGTGTCACTCACTCACTCACTCACCCACCCACTCACCCACCCACTCACCCACTCACCCATCACTCCATCTCTTCTCTAGCCCGTGTCACTCACCCACTCACTCACCAACCCACTCACCCACTCACCCATCACTCCATCTCTTCTCTAGCCCGTGTAACTCACCCACACACTCACCCACTCACTCACCCACCACTCACCCACTCACCCATCACTCCATCTATTCTCAACCCCGTGTCACTCACCCACTCACTCACCCACCCACTCACCCACTCACCCATCACTCCATCTCTTCTCTTGCCCGTGTCACTCACCCACTAATTCACCCACTCACTCACTCACTCACCCATCACTCCATCTCTTCTCTAGCCCGTGTCACCCACACAATCACCCACACACTCACCCACTCACTCACCCACTCACCCACACACTCACCCACCCACCCACTCACCCATCACTCCATCTCTTCTCTAGCCCGTGTAACTCACCCACACACTCACCCACTCACTCACCCACCCACTCACCCACTCACCCATCACTCCATCTCTTCTCAACCCCGTGACACTCACTCACTCACCCACCCACTCACCCACCCACTCACCCACTCACCCATCACTCCATCCCTTCTCTAGCCCGTGTCACTCATCCACTCACTCACCCACCCACTCACCCACTCACCCATCACTCAATCTCTTCTCTAGCCCGTGTCACTCACCCATCACTCCATCTCTTCTCTAGCCCGTGTCACTCACCCACTCACTCACCCACTCACTCACCCACCCACTCACCCATCACTCCATCTCTTCTCTAGCCCGTGTCACTCACACACTCACTCACCCACCCACTAACCCACTCACCCATCACTCCATCCCTTCTCTAGCCCGTGTCACTCACCCACTCACTCACCCACCCACTAACCCACTCACCCATCACTCCATCTCTTCTCTAGCCCGTGTCACTCACCCACTAATTCACCCACTCACTCACTCACTCACCCACCCACTCACCCACTCACCCATCACTCCATCTCTTCTCAACCCCGTGTCACTCACCCACTCACTCACCCACCCACTCACCCACTCACCCATCACTCCATGTCTTCTCTTGCCCGTGTCACTCACCCACTAATTCACCCACTCACTCACTCACTCACCCATCACTCCATCTCTTCTCTAGCCCGTGTCACCCACACAATCACCCACACACTCACCCACTCACTCACCCACTCACCCACACACTCACCCACCCACCCACTCACCCATCACTCCATCTCTTCTCTAGCCCGTGTAACTCACCCACACACTCACCCACTCACTCACCCACCCACTCACCCACTCACCCATCACTCCATCTCTTCTCAACCCCGTGACACTCACTCACTCACCCACCCACTCACCCACCCACTCACCCACTCACCCATCACTCCATCCCTTCTCTAGCCCGTGTCACTCATCCACTCACTCACCCACCCACTCACCCACTCACCCATCACTCCATCTCTTCTCTAGCCCGTGTCACTCACCCATCACTCCATCTCTTCTCTAGCCCGTGTCACTCACCCACTCACTCACCCACTCACTCACCCACCCACTCACCCATCACTCCATCTCTTCTCTAGCCCGTGTCACTCACACACTCACTCACCCACCCACTAACCCACTCACCCATCACTCCATCTCTTCTCAACCCCGTGTCACTCACCCACTCACTCACCCACCCACTCACCCACTCACCCATCACTCCATCTCTTCTCTTGCCCGTGTCACTCACCCACTAATTCACCCACTCACTCACTCACTCACCCATCACTCCATCTCTTCTCTAGCCCGTGTCACACACACAATCAACCACACACTCACCCACTCACTCACCCACTCACCCACACACTCACCCACTCACCCACTCACCCATCACTCCATCTCTTCTCCAGCCCGTGTCACTCACTCACTCACTCACCCACACACTCACCCACTCACTCACCCACTCACCCACTCACTCACTCACTCACCCATCACTCCATCTCTTCTTTAGAACCGTGTCACCCAGACAATCACCCACACACTCACCCACCCACTCACTCACTCACCCATCACTCCATCTCTTCTCTAGCCCGTGTCACCCACTCACTAACCCACTCACCCACCCACTCACCCATCACTCCATCTCTTCTCTAGCCCGTGTGACCCACTCACCAACACACTCACCCATTCACTCATCACTCCATCTCTTCTCCAGCCCGTGTCACTCACACACTCACCCACACACTCACCCACCCACTCACCCACTAACCATCACTCCATCCCTTCTCTAGCCCGTGTCATTCACCCACTCACTCACCCACCCACTCACCCACTCACCCATCACTCCATCTCTTTTCTAGCCCGTGTCACTCATCCACTCACTCACCCACCCACTCACCCACTCACCCATCACTCCATCTCTTCTCTTGCCCGTGTCACCCACACAATCACCCACTCACTCACCCACCCACTCACCCACTCACCCATCACTCCATCTCTTCTCAACCCCGTGACACTCACTCACTCACCCACCCACTCACCCACCCACTCACCCACTCACCCATCACTCCATCCCTTCTCTAGCCCGTGTCACTCATCCACTCACTCACCCACCCACTCACCCACTCACCCATCACTCCATCTCTTCTCTAGCCCGTGTCACTCACCCACTCACCCATCACTCCATCTCTTCTCTAGCCCATGTCACTCACCCACTCACTCACCCACCAACTCACCCACCCACTCACCCATCACTCCATCTCTTCTCTAGCCCGTGTCACTCACACACTCACTCACCCACCCACTAACCCACTCACCCATCACTCCATCCCTTCTCTAGCCCGTGTCACTCACCCACTCACTCACCCACCCACTCACCCACTCACCCATCACTCCATCTCTTCTCTAGCCCGTGTCACTCACCCACTCACTCACCCACCCACTCACCCATCACTCCATCTCTTCTCTAGCCCGTGTAACTCACCCACACACTCACCCACTCACTCACCCACCCACTCACCCACTCACCCATCACTCCATCTCTTCTCAACCCCGTGTCACTCACCCACTCACTCACCCACCCACTCACCCACTCACCCATCACTCCATCTCTTCTCTTGCCCGTGTCACTCACCCACTAATTCACCCACTCACTCACTCACTCACCCATCACTCCATCTCTTCTCTAGCCCGTGTCACCCACACAATCACCCACACACTCACCCACTCACTCACCCACTCACCCACACACTCACCCACTCACCCACTTACCCATCACTCCATCTCTTCTCCAGCCCGTGTCACTCACTCACTCACTCACCCACACACTCACCCACTCACTCACCCACTCACCCACTCACTCACTCACCCATCACTCCATCTCTTCTCTAGAACCGTGTCACCCAGACAATCACCCACACACTCACCCACCCACTCACTCACTCAGCCATCACTCCATCTCTTCTCTAGCCCGTGTCACCCACTCACTAACCCACTCACCCACCCACTCACCCATCACTCCATCTCTTCTCTAGCCCGTGTGACCCACTCACCCACTCACCAACACACTCACCCATTCACTCATCACTCCATCTCTTCTCCAGCCCATGTCACTCACACACTCACCCACACACTCACCCACCCACTCACCCACTAACCATCACTCCATCCCTTCTCTAGCCCGTGTCATTCACCCATTCACTCACCCACCCACTCACCCACTCACCCATCACTCCATCTCGTCTCTGGCCCGTGTGACCCACACATTCACCCACACACTCACCCACTCACTCACTCACTCACCCATCACTCTATCTCTTCTCTTGCCCGTGTCACTCACCCACTCACTCACCCACCCACTCACCCACTCACCCATCACTCCATCTCGTCTCTGGCCCGTGTGACCCACTCACCCACTCACCCATCACTCTATCTCTTATCTAGCCCTTGTCACCCACTCGCCCACTCACCCACACACTCACCCACTCACCAACACACTCACCCATTCACCCAAAGTTCCATCTCTTATCTAGCCCGTGTCACTCACTCACCCACTCACCCATCACTCCATCTCTTCTCTAGCCCGTGTCACTCACCCACACACTCACCCACTCACTCACCCACTCACTCACCTACTCACCCATCACTCCATCTCTTCTCTAGCCCGTGTCACTCACCCACACACTCACCCAACACTCCATCTCTTCTCTAGCCCGTGTCACTCACCCACACACTCACTCATCACTCCATCTCTTCTCTAGCCACACACACACGTACACATACGCACACACACACGGACACACACACGCACACACACACAGACACATACAACACGCGCCATTCGCCACTAAACGGCGGTGACGTCACCACGACGCTTGTGCCAGGATAGGTGCACCCCAAGGCCACGTGAAGTGTTGAACACCCGCTGGCAGGAGGTCACGGGGCAAACCCAGGTGCCACGGGTCGACTGACTGAGATGACTGGCTGATGCACCACCTGTGCCCCCTACTGTGCCAATCTGCTGTGCTTTAGCCACCCGGCGCTCCGCTCGTTGTTGTGAGCATCGCTCCTCCACCCTCCGTTGTTGTTGGAGGGCGACTGCCTCCAACTGCCCAGCAGCGTCCTTCACGAGCCTCCTCTACAGAGGCCGATCTTGACACCGCTGCTACCAGTCATCGGCAAGTCCACTCAGCTCCACGTCCTCCTGTACCACGTCACTCCATCTCTTCTCCAACCCGTGCCGCGCCAACTTAGCCTCCTCGATCAGGCCGAAAAAAAAGCTGTTTCGGCATGCGGTGGCTGGGCATGCGGGCTACATGACCCAGCCAACGCAGCCTTGGCTGCCGGAGGAGCTCACCGATGGGACTTTGCCCAGATCTTTCAAGGATTTGTGAGCTCCTCACACAATCCAGCCTGGTTAAACCCAGGATGGATCGTAGGCAGGCCAACCTAAATGTTTCTAACCGGCGAAGATGTTCCATTAGGGGGGTCCACGTTTCGCAAGCGTAGAGAAGGGAGGGAATGACCGTGGCCGAGAAGACCCGAGGCTTCGTGCGGAGCAACAGACCAGGTAGCTTCCACACAGCGTTACGCAACTGATGAAAAGATATTGCCGCTCGACTGATTCGGAGTGAGACCTCTGCTGTTAAACTAGAGCCAGTCATAAGCACACTGCCCAGGTATGGGAAACTCTCCACTCTCTCCACAACTGCCCCATCACCGATTGGGAGTTGTGGGGGTAGAGTGTCCGATGGTACAAAATACCCAGGCAGGTGCTTCGTTTTAGTGGGGCTGATAGTAAGGCCCCATCTCTTAGTGGCACACTCCAGTCTCAGCAGCAGTGTCTCCAACTCCTCCTCTGAATGAGCAGCTATTACCAAATCATTGGCATACATAACGTGGTTGAGCAATAGGGAGCCATCCCTTGACCGCACCCGGGCATCGATCAGCCTCCCATTTTATCTGTACCAAATAGAGATTCCCCCGGTACAGCTATTGAAAGCTTCACGAACTACGTGGTCAAAATTGATGTTAAATAATGTGGGAGTCAGAGGACATCCCTGTCGCACCCCAAGGTGTACAAGGCATGGCTCTGACTCCCGTCCATGTAGTTTTACCCGGGCCCGCTCAACATCATGAAGGTCTTTAATGGTCGTGAGCAGAGGGTCAGGGACTCCAAAAGCACGAAGAACAACCCAGAGCCCAGGCCTACTGATGGTATCATAGGCCTTGACCAGGTCAATAAAACAGAGATGTAAGTCTTGCAGATGGACAGAAAAATATGGCATCTGTGCAGGACCGCCCTTTCCTGAAACCGCATTAGGGCTCCGCAAGCCTCTCCTCAGCATGCCTGGCAAGGCGATGTTGAATAATCCTTGCCAGGACCTTTCCCGGCACACTGAGGAGTGAGATGCCCCTGTAGTTGTTACAGTCTGTGCGGTCCCCCTTCTTAAAGAGAGGGACAACCAGGGCATCCTTCCAATCCTGCGGAACCTGTCCAGTGGTCCAGACTGTTGTTATGATGTCATGTAGGGCAGTCTGTGCACAAACGCCACCCTCCCTCAGCATTTCGCTTGGAAGATCATTTCTGCCCGGTGCCTTTCCTGGTCTCAGACTCCGGATCGCTTTCAGTACTTCCTCAACAGATGGAACCTCAGCCAGCCACTCACAGGGGGTGACTTCCTCCGATATTTGAGGCACCGCAGCCTCAGCAGGATCATCCCCACTTTGTGCCACGATGTTTTCCTGGCTGAGGGATTTCCCCTCCCCCAGGACCTCACAGAAATGCTCAGCAAATCTGCAAACCTGTTCCTGGCGGTCGGAGATTGAGTCACCGTTTTTCCCCTAGTGATGGTAATAGGTGTGGCGCTGCAGGTTACCTTTTTGATGGAATTAAATAGAGATTTGTGATCGCGGGCCACTGAGGCAGACTCCATCTCCTCAGCAACCCGTGACCACTACCCATCCTTGCAGCGCCTCACGGCTCTACGAACCTCCGAGCGAAGGCTGTGATAAGCCTCCTCATTCTCTGACGTGGGATTCTGTAGCCGATGACAGTGGGCCTGTCGCTTTTTCTCAGCCAGCCTGAACACCTCCTATGTCAGCCAGGGTCTCTGGGGAGGTCTGGACCGCGTACCCAAAACAGCCATTGCAGCTGCCTGAGTCACAGTCCTAAACCTCGCCCATTTACCCTCGACATCAGGAGGAGTAGGGGACGATGCCAATCCCAGCCGCAAGCGATGATGAAATTCTCGCTTGTAACTTTCATCAGACAACTGCGACCATGCCACTTTAGGTTGGAATGGGGTCCTGGGTGTACACCCACCACCAGAGTGAAAGAATGGCAGGCGCATCTTACAGATGACTAGTCGATGGTCGGAGGGCAGATCAGCTCCACGGAAGGTCCTGGTGTCATGGACATGGGCTCGCATCCGCTGTTCCGTCACTATGTAGTCCAGCAGATGTTCTTGCTTGGACCCGGCAAGCATCCATGATGTTGTGTGGATGCGCCGATGCCGTAACAGAGTGTTGGTAATTACAATCCCATTGGCTGCACAAAAATCTAGCAGCCTCCTACCGTTGTTATTGAGCTGATCTGGCCCATGCCCTCCAACCACTCCAGACCAGGTGCCAGCATCATTACCAACTCGGGCATTGGAGTCACCCAACAGGATGACTCTATCCCGAGGGGCCACTTTAGCCAGCACCTGTGACAGGAGGTCATAGAAGGCATCTGACTCATCGTCTTTGCCTGCATCCCTCCACGGATGTTCATCTTCGGTGGGGGCATAAGTAACCACGACCACCACTCCTCAAAGTAGCTTGGGGCTTACAGCTTCCCACACCTCACAGCCACGCTCCCACGCCCCCTTCATTCTTTTGTTCAAAAGAAGAGCCACTCCCTGTTGTTTGGCAGTCTCCTGCCCCGAAGTAGAGGACTATCCACCCCTCATGGTGGCAGGAGCCAGAACCGGTCCACCGGACCTCCTGAATGCCACAGAGATCCAGGCGGTACCGGTCCAGCTCCCGACACAGGAGTGGCAGCCTCTCCTTCGCAGTGAGCGTTCAAACATTCCACGTGGCCATCCATAGTGGCTTTTCGTTGTTTCTGGAGGAGCCCCGAGGGTAGAGATTCAATCTCCTGGCTCCGCCACACACACACTGACACACGCAAACACTGACACACACACACTGACACACACACACTGACACACACACACTGACACACACACACTGACATACACACACTGACACACACAACAACAACCGCCATTCGCCACTAAGTGGCGGTGACGTCACCACGACGCTTGTGCCAGGCTATGTGCACACACACACACACTGACACACACACAGGTCTTCTCGGCCACGGTCATTCCCTCCCTTCTCTACGCTTGCGAAACGTGGACCCCCCTAATGGAACATCATCGCCGGTTAGAAACATTTAGGCTGGCCTGCCTACGATCCATCCTGGGTTTAACCAAAACTGGATTGTGTGAGGAGCTCACAAAACCTTGAAAGATCTGGGCAAGGTCCCATCGGTGAGCTCCTCCAGCGGGCAAGGCTGCGATGGCTGGGTCATGTAGCCCGCATGCCCAGCCACCGCATGCCGAAACAGCTTTTGTTCGTCCGGATCGAGGGGGCTAAACGGGCGCGGCACGAGCTAGAGAAGAGATGGAGTGATGTGGTACAGGAGGACGTGGAGCTGAGTGGACTTGCCGATGACTGGTACCAGCGGTGTCAAGATCGGCCTGTGTGGAGGAGGCTCGTGAAGGACGCTGCTACTGGGCAGTTGGAGGCAGTCGCCCTCCAACAACAACGGAGAGCGGAGGAGCGACGCTCAAAACAACGAGCGGAGCGCCGGGTGGCTAAAGCACTGACACACACACACTGACACACACACACTGACACACACACACTGACACACACTGACACACACACTGACACACACACACTGACACACACACACACTGACACACACACACTGACACACACACTGACACACACAAACAGACACACACACACCCAGACACTGACACACAGACACGGACACAACAACAACCGCCATTCGCCACTAAGTGGCGGTGACGTCACCACGACGCTTGTGCCAGGCTATGTGCACCGTGAGGCCACGTGAAGTGTCGAACGCCCGCTGGCAGGAGGTCACTGGGCAGACCCAGGTGCCACGGGTCGACTAACTGAGATGACTGGCTGATGCACCACCTGTGCCCCCTACTGTGCCAACCTGCTGTGCTTTAGCCACCCGGCGCTCCGCTCGTTATTCTGAGCGTCGCTCCTCCGCCCTCCGTTGTTGGAGGGCGACTGCCTCCAACTGCCCAGTAGCGTCCTTCACGAGCCTCCTCCACAGAGGCCGATCTTGACACCGCTGGTACCGCTCATCGGCAAGTCCACTCAGCTCCACGTCCTCCTGTACCACATCACTCCATCTCTTCTCTAGCCCGTGCCGCGCCCGCTTAGCCCCCTCAATCCGGCCGAACAAAAGCTGTTTCGGCATGCGGTGGCTGGGCATGCGGGCTACATGACCCAGACACTGACACACACTGACATACACACACTGACACACTGACACACACTGACACACACACACTGACACACACAAACAGACACACACACACTGACACACACAAACAGACACACACACAGACACTGACACACAGACACGGACACACACACACTGACACACACACTGACACACACTGACACACACACACTGATACACACACACACACATTGACACATACACACTGACACACACACACACTGACACACACAAACAGACACACAAACAGACACTGACACACAGACACGGACACACACACACTGACACACACTGACACACACACACTGACACACACACACACTGACACACCCTGACACACACACACTGACACACACAGACACACACACACTGACACACACTGACACACACACACTGACACACACACACACACTGACACACACACTGACACACACACACTGACACACACACACTGACACACACACACAGACACACACACACAGACACACACACACTGACACACACACACTGACACACACACACACTGAAACACACACACACACTGACACACACACATACTGACACACACACACTGACACACACACACAGACACACACACACACACTGACACACACACATACACAGACACACACATACACACACACACACTGACACACACATACACACTGACACACACACACTGACACACACACACTGACACACACACACAGACACACACACACACACTGACACACACACACACTGACACACACACTGACACACACACTGACACACACACACACTGACACACACACACTTACACACACACACTGATACACACACACACTGACACACACACAGACACACACTGACACACACTGACACACACACACTGACACACACACACTGACACACACACACTGACACACACACACACTAACACACACACTGACACACACACACACACTCACACTGACACACACACACTGACACACACACACACTGACACACACACACACTAACACACACACTGACACACACACACACACTGAAACACACACACACTGACACACACACTGACACACACACAGACACACACTGACACACACACACTGACACACACACTGACACACACACTGACACACACACAGACACACACTGACACACACACACACTGACACACACACAGACACACACACACAAAGACACACACACACTGACACACACACTAACACACACACTGACACACACTAACACACACACTGACACACACACACACTAACACACACACAGACACACACTGACACACACACACACTGACACACACACAGACACACACACACACACAAAGACACACACACACTGACACACACACTAACACACACACTGACACACACTAACACACACACTGACACACACACACTAACACACACACAGACACACACTGACACACACTGACACACACTGACACACACACACTGACACACACACACTGACACACACACACTAACACACACACTGACACACACACAGACACACACTGACACACACACACTGACACACACTGACACACACACTGACACACACACATACTGACACACACACACTAACACACACACACTAACACACACACTGACACACACACTGACACACACACACTGACACACACTGACACACACACACACTAACACACACACTGACACACACACACTGACACACACACACACTAACACACACACTGACACACACACACTAACACACACACTAACACACACACTGACACACACACTGACACACACACTGACACACACACACAGACACACACACACTGACACACACTAACACACACACACTGACACACACACACTAACACACACACTAACACACACACTGACACACACACTGACACACACACTGACACACACACACAGACACACACACACTGACACACACTAACACACACACACTGACACACACACACTAACACACACACTAACACACACACTGACACACACACTGACACACAGACACACACTGACACACACACACACTGACACACACACTAACACACACACACTGACACACACACACTGACACACACACTAACACACACACTGACACACACACAGACACACACTGACACACACACACACACTGACACACACTGACACACACACACTGACACACACACACACTGACACACAGTGACACACACACACACACACTGACACACACTAACACACACACTGACACACACACAGACACACACTGACACACACACAGACACACACACACAGACACACACTGACACACACACAGACACACACACAGACACACACTGACACACACACTGACACACACACAGACACACACACACTGACACACACACACTGACACACACACACTGACACACACACTGACACACACACACTGACACACACACACACTGACACACACACTAACACACACACTGACACACACACAGACACACACTGACACACACACACACTGACACACACACACTGACACACACACACACTAACACACACACTAACACACACACTGACACACACACACACACTGACACACACACACACTGACACACACACACTGACACACACACTGACACACACACTAACACACACACACACTGACACACACACACTAACACACACACTAACACACACACACACTGACACACACACACTGACACACACACAGACACACACTGACACACACACACTGACACACACACACACTGACACACACATACTGACACACACACACACTGACACACACACTAACACACACACTGACACACACACACACTGACACACACACTGACACATCCTGTAGTTGTCGCTTGCAAGTTAATCGCCCCGGTGTTTACGCCTCACAGGGGCAGTGATCAACAAATTCCCCTCGATGAGACCAGTCCTTATCATCGCCATCTCTCTGCCTGCCAGCCTCTCTCCACTGCTGCATGGACACTGATGTGTGGTGATGGTGGTGATGGTGGTGGTGGTGAGGGTGAGGGTGGTGATGGTGAGGGTGGTGGTGGTGATGGTGAGGGTGGTGATGGTGAGGGTAGTGGTGATGAGGGTGAGGGTGGTGATGGTGATGGTGGTGATGGTGGTGGTGATGGTGATGGTGGTGATGGTGGTGGTGATGGTGAGGGAGGTGGTGGTGGTGGTGAGGGTGGTGGTGGTGATGGTGGTGGTGATGGTGGTGATGGTGAGGGTGGTGATGGTGATGATGGTGGTGATGTTGAGGGTGGTGATGGTGGTGGTGGTGATGGTGAGGGTGGTGATGGTGAGGGTGGTGATGGTGAGGGTGGTGAGGGTGGTGGTGGTGATGGTGATGGTGGTGATGGTGAGGGTGGTGATGGTGATGGTGGTGATGGTGAGGGTGGTGATGGTGAGGGTGGTGATGGTGAGGGTGGTGATGGTGGTGGTGGTGATGGTGGTGGTGATGGTGGTGATGGTGAGGGTGGTGATGGTGAGGGTGGTGATGGTGAGGGTGGTGGTGGTTGTGATGGTGGTGGTGATGTTGATGGTGGTGGTGAGGGTGGTGATGGTGATGATGGTGGTGATGGTGATGGTGAGGGTGGTGATGGTGGTGGTGAGGGTGGTGATGGTGAGGGTGAGGGTGGTGGTGATGGTGGTGGTGATGGTGGTGATGGTGAGGGTGGTGATGGTGATGATGGTGGTGATGTTTAGGGTGGTGATGGTGGTGGTGATGGTGGTGATGGTGAGGGTGGTGGTGGTGATGGTGGTGATGGTGAGGGTGGTGATGGTGGTGGTGATGGTGGTGATGGTGAGGGTGGTGATGATGGTGGTGATGGTGGTGGTGGTGGTGATGGTGGTGGTGATGGTGGTGGTGGTGATGGTGGTGATGGTGGTGGTGATGGTGGTGATGGTGGTGATGGTGAGGGTGGTGATGGTGGTGATGGTGAGGGTGGTAATGGTGACGGTGGTGATGATGTGTGGTGGTGGTGATGGTGGTGATGGTGGCGGTGATGGTGGTGATGGTGGTGATGGTGATGATGGTGGTGGTGATGGTGGTGATGATGGTGGTGGTTGTGGTGGTGATGGTGATGGTGGTGATGGTGGTGATGATGATGGTGATGGTGGTGATGGTGGTGATGATGATGGTCATGGTGGTGATGATGGTGGTGATGATGATGGTGGTGATGGTGGTGATGATGATGGTGATGGTGGTGATGATGGTGATGATGATGATGGTGGTGATCATGGTGGTGATGGTGGTGATGATGGTGATGACGGTGGTGATGATGGTGGTGATGGTGGTGATGATGGTGGTGATGATGATGGTGGTGATGGTGGTGATGATGGTGGTGATGATGGTGGTGATGGTGGTGATGATGGTGGTGATGATGATGGTGGTGATGGTGGTGATGATGATGGTCATGGTGGTGATGATGGTGGTGATGATGATGGTGGTGATGGTGGTGATGATGATGGTGATGGTGGTGATGATGGTGATGATGATGATGGTGGTGATCATGGTGATGGTGGTGATGGTGGTGATGGTGATGATGGTGATGGTGGTGATGGTGGTGATGATGGTGATGATGGTGGTGATGATGATGGTGGTGATGATGGTGGTGATGGTGGTGATGATGGTGATGATGATGGTGATGATGATGGTGGTGATGGTGGTGATGATGGTGATGATGGTGATGGTGATGATGGTGGTGATGGTGATGATGGTGGTGATGATGGTGATGCTGATGGTGATGATGATGGTGGTGATGATGGTGATGATGGTGATGATGGTGGTGATGATGGTGGTGATGATGGTGATGATGGTGATGATGATGGTGATGATGGTGGTGATGGTGGTGATGATGGTGGTGATGATGGTGGTGATGATGGTGATGATGATGGTGATGATGATGGTGATGATGGTGGTGATGATGGTGATGATGGTGATGATGATGGTGATGATGGTGATGATGATGGTGATGATGGTGATGATGATGGTGATGATGGTGATGATGGTGATGATGATGGTGATGATGGTGGTGATGATGGTGATGATGGTGATGATGATGGTGATGATGGTGATGATGATGGTGATGATGATGGTGATGATGGTGATGATGGTGATGATGATGGTGATGATGGTGGTGATGGTGATGATGATGGTGATGATGGTGATGATGATGGTGATGGTGGTGGTGAGGGTGGTGATGGTGGTGATGGTGGTGATGGTGAGGGTGGTGATGGTGATGATGGTGGTGATGTTTAGGGTGGTGATGGTGGTGGTGATGGTGGTGATGGTGAGGGTGGTGGTGGTGATGGTGGTGATGGTGATGGTGAGGGTGGTGATGGTGAGGGTGGTGATGATGGTGGTGATGGTGAGGGTGGTGATGGTGGTGGTCGTGATGGTGGTGGTGGTGATGGTGGTGATGGTGAGGGTGGTGATGGTGGTGGTGAAGATGGTGAGGGTGGTGATGGTGGTGGTGATGGTGGTGATGGTGAGGGTGGTGATGATGATGGTCATGGTGGTGATGATGGTGGTGATGATGATGGTGGTGATGGTGGTGATGATGATGGTGATGGTGGTGATGGTGGTGATGATGGTGGTGATGGTGGTGGTGGTGGTGATGGTGGTGGTGATGGTGGTGGTGGTGATGGTGGTGATGGTGAGGGTGGTGATGGTGGTGATGGTGGTGATGGTGAGGGTGGTGGTGGTGATGGTGAGGATGGTGATGGTGAGGGTGGTGATGGTGGTGATGATGATGGTGATGGTGGTGATGGTGGTGATGGTGGCGGTGATGGTGGTGATGGTGGTGATGGTGATGATGGTGGTGGTGATGGTGGTGATGATGGTGGTGGTTGTGGTGGTGATGGTGATGGTGGTGATGGTGGTGATGATGATGGTGATGGTGGTGATGGTGGTGATGATGATGGTCATGGTGGTGATGATGGTGGTGATGATGATGGTGGTGATGGTGGTGATGATGATGGTGATGGTGGTGATGATGGTGATGATGATGATGGTGGTGATCATGGTGGTGATGGTGGTGATGATGGTGATGACGGTGGTGATGATGGTGGTGATGGTGGTGATGATGGTGGTGATGATGATGGTGGTGATGGTGGTGATGATGGTGGTGATGATGGTGGTGATGGTGGTGATGATGGTGGTGATGATGATGGTGGTGATGGTGGTGATGATGATGGTCATGGTGGTGATGATGGTGGTGATGATGATGGTGGTGATGGTGGTGATGATGATGGTGATGGTGGTGATGATGGTGATGATGATGATGGTGGTGATCATGGTGATGGTGGTGATGGTGGTGATGGTGATGATGGTGATGGTGGTGATGGTGGTGATGATGGTGATGATGGTGGTGATGATGATGGTGGTGATGATGGTGGTGATGGTGGTGATGATGGTGATGATGATGGTGATGATGATGGTGGTGATGGTGGTGATGATGGTGATGATGGTGATGGTGATGATGGTGGTGATGGTGATGATGGTGGTGATGATGGTGATGCTGATGGTGATGATGATGGTGGTGATGATGGTGATGATGGTGATGATGGTGGTGATGATGGTGGTGATGATGGTGATGATGGTGATGATGATGGTGATGATGGTGGTGATGGTGGTGATGATGGTGGTGATGATGGTGATGATGATGGTGATGATGATGGTGATGATGGTGGTGATGATGGTGATGATGGTGATGATGATGGTGATGATGGTGATGATGATGGTGATGATGGTGATGATGATGGTGATGATGGTGATGATGGTGATGATGATGGTGATGATGGTGGTGATGATGGTGATGATGGTGATGATGATGGTGATGATGGTGATGATGATGGTGATGATGATGGTGATGATGGTGATGATGGTGATGATGATGGTGATGATGGTGGTGATGATGGTGATGATGGTGATGGTGGTGATGATGATGATGATGGTGGTGATGGTGGTGATGATGGTGATGGTGGTGATGGTGGTGATGATGATGATGGTGGTGATGATGGTGGTGATGATGGTGGTGATGGTGGTGATGGTGGTGATGATGGTGATGTCTCTACCCTGCGTGAATTCTCTAATCAAGAGGGAGGTCGAGAGGGTGGGTGAGTGGGTGAGGTAGTGAGTGGGTGAGGGGGTGAGGTGGTGAGTGGGTGAGGGGGTGAGTGGGTGAGGTGGTGAGTGGGTGAGAGGGTGAGGTGGTGAGTGGGTTAGGGGGTGAGGTGGGTGAGTGGGTGAGGTGGGTGAGTGGGTGAGGTGGGTGAGTGGGTGAGGGGGTGAGTGAGTAAGGTGGGTGAGTGGGTGAGGGGGTGAGGTGGGTGAGTGGGTGAGGGGGTGAATGGGTGAGTGGCTGAGTGGCTGAGTGGGTGAGGTGGTGAGTGGGTGAGGTGGTGAGTGGGTGAGGGGGTGAGTGGGTGAATGGGTGAGTGGGTGAGGTGGGTGAGTGGGTGAGGGGGTGAGTGAGTAAGGTGGGTGAGTGGGTGAGGGGGTGAATGGGTAAGTGGCTGAGTGGCTGAGTGGGTGAGGTGGTGAGTGGGTGAGGTGGTGAGTGGGTGAGGGGGTGAGTGGGTGAATGGGTGAGCGGGTGAGTGGGTGAGGTGGGTGAGGGGGTAATGGGGTGAGGTGGGTGAGTGGGTGAGTGGCTGAGGGGGTGAGTGGGTGAGGGGGTGAGGGGGTGAGGTTGGTGAGTGGGTGAGGTGGTGAGTGGGTGAGTGTGTGAGGTGGTGAGTGGGTGAGGGGCTGAGTGGGTGAGTGGGTGAGGGGGTGAGGTGGTGAGTGGGTGGGGGGTGGAGGATTGAGTGGGTGAGGGGGTGAGTGGGTGAGTGGGTGAGGGGGTGAGTGGGTGAGGGGGTGAGTGGGTGAGGTGGTGAGTGGGTGAGTTGGTGAGGTGGGTGAGGGGGTGAGTGGGTGAGGTGGTGAGTGGGTGAGTTGGTGAGGTGGGTGAGGGGGTGAGATGGTGAGTGGGTGAGTGGGTGAGGTGGTGAGTGGGTGAGGTGGTGAGTGGGTGAGGTGGTGAGTGGGTGAGTGGGTGAGGGGGTGAGTGGGTGAGGTGGTGAGTGGGTGAGTGGGTGAGGGGGTGAGTGGGTGAGTGGGTGAGGTGGTGAGTGGGTGAGGTGGTGAGTGGGTGAGGTGGTGAGTGGGTGAGGTGGTGAGTGGGTGAGTGGGTGAGGGGGTGAGTGGGTGAGGGGGTGAGTGGGTGAGGTGGTGAGTGGGTGAGGTGGTGAGTGGGTGAGTGGGTGAGTGGGTGAGGTGGGTGAGTGGGTGAGTTGGTGAGGTGGTGAGTGGGTGAGTGGGTGAGGGGGTGAGTGGGTGAGTTGGTGAGGTGGGTGAGGGGGTGAGATGGTGAGTGGGTGAGGGGGTGAGTGGGTGGGGGGGTGAGGAGGTGGGGGGGGTCTGTGGGGACCCCAGATCTATGCCCTTATTTGGGCACAAGCGCTGCTAGCGAGTGGGTAGCGTTGGCGCTGCGCTGAGCGCGGGGTCAGGAAGGGGGCGGGGCGAGGAAGGGGGCGGGGTGATGAAGGGGGCGGGGTCAGAAAGGGGGCGTGGTATAAGATTCCGTGACATCATCAACATCAACAACATCAACAACTTCGAGATCAACAACATCAACATGAAGATCAACAACATCAACGACAACATATATCGGTTAATTCCGGTTTTCGGTTCTGGTTTTTCGGTTCGCCGAATAGCCCGCTAGCAGTGCAGGGCTGGAGGGGCAAGTGCTGTGACACACACACAGACAAAGCTCCCCCAGGTAGCCTCTAGCAGAGCTGCAGGTGCAAGTGCTGTGACACACACACAGACAAAGCTCCCCCAGGTAGCCTGTAGCAGGGCTGCAGGGGCAAGTGCTGTGACACACACACAGACAGAGCTCCCCCAGGAAGCCTCTAGCAGAGCTGCAGGGGCAAGTGCTGTGACACACACACAGACAAAGCTCCCCCAGGTAGCCTCCAGCAGGCCTGCAGGGGCAAGTGCTGTGACACACACACAGACAAAGCTCCCCCAGGTAGCCTCTAACAGGGCTGCAGGGGCAAGTGCTGTGACACACACACAGACAAAGGTCCCCCAGGTAGCCTCTAGCAGAGCTGCAGGGGCAAGTGCTGTGACACACACACAGACAAAGCTCCCCCAGGTAGCCTCTAGCAGAGCTGCAGGGGCAAGTGCTGTGACACACACACAGACAAAGCTCCCCCAGGTAGCCTGTAGCAGGGCTGCAGGGGCAAGTGCTGTGACACACACACAGACAGAGCTCCCCCAGGAAGCCTCTAGCAGAGCTGCAGGGGCAAGTGCTGTGACACACACACAGACAAAGCTCCCCCAGGTAGCCTCTAGCAGAGCTGCAGGGGCAAGTGCTGTGACACACACACAGACAAAGCTCCCCCAGGTAGCCTCTAGCAGAGCTGCAGGGGCAAATGCTGTGACACACACACAGACAAAGCTCCCCCAGGTAGCCTCTAACAGGGCTGGAGGGGCAAGTGCTGTGACACAGACAAAGCTCCCCCAGGTAGCCTGTAGCAGGGCTGCAGGGGCAAGTGCTGTGACACACACACAGACAAAGCTCCCCCAGGTAGCCTCCAGCAGGGCTGCAGGTGCAAGTTCTGTGACACACACAGACAAAGCTCCCCCAGGTAGCCTCTAGCAGGGCTGGAGGGGCAAGTGTTGTAACACACAGACAAAGCTCCCCCAGGTAGCCTGTAGCAGGGCTGCAGGGGCAAGTGCTGTGACACACACAGACAAAGCTCCCCCAGGTAGCCTGTAGCAGGGCTGCAGGGGCAAGTGCTGTGACACACACACAGACAGAGCTCCCCCAGGAAGCCTCTAGCAGAGCTGCAGGGGCAAGTGCTGTGACACACACACAGACAAAGCTCCCCCAGGTAGCCTCCAGCAGGCCTGCAGGGGCAAGTGCTGTGACACAGACACAGACAAAGCTACCCCCAGGTAGCCTCTAGCAGGGCTGGAGGGGCAAGTGCTGTGACACACACACACAGACAAAGCTCCCCCAGGTAGCCTCTAGCAGGGCTGCAGGGGCAAGTGCTGTGACACAGACACAGACAAAGCTACCCCCAGGTAGCCTCTAGCAGAGCTGGAGGGGCAAGTGCTGTGACACACACACAGACAAAGCTCCCCCAGGTAGCCTCCAGCAGGGTTGCAAGGGCAAGTGCTGTGACACACACAGGCAAAGCTCCCCCAGGTAGCCTCTAGCAGGGCTGCAGGGGAAAGTGCTGTGACACACACACAGACAAAGGTCCCCCAGGTAGCCTCTAGCAGGGCTGAAGGGGCAAGTGCTGTGACACACGCACAGACAAAGCTCCCTTAGGTAGCCTCTAGCAGGGCTGCAGGGGCAAGTGCTGTGACACACACACAGACAAAGGTCCCCCAGGTATCCTCTAGCAGGGCTGCAGGGGCAAGTGCTGTGACACACACACAGACAAAGGTCCCCCAGGTATCCTCTAGCAGGGCTGCAGGGGCAAGTGCTGTGACACACACACAGACAAAGCTCCCCCAGGTAGCCTCTAACAGGGCTGGAGGGGCAAGTGTTGTAACACACAGACAAAGCTCCCCCAGGTAGCCTGTAGCAGGGCTGCAGGGGCAAGTGCTGTGACACACACAGACAAAGCTCCCCCAGGTAGCCTGTAGCAGGGCTGCAGGGGCAAGTGCTGTGACACACACACAGACAGAGCTCCCCCAGGAAGCCTCTAGCAGAGCTGCAGGGGCAAGTGCTGTGACACACAAACAGACAAAGCTCCCCCAGGTAGCCTCTAACAGGGCTGCAGGGGCAAGTGCTGTGACACAGACACAGACAAAGCTACCCCCAGGTAGCCTCTAACAGGGCTGCAGGGGCAAGTGCTGTTCGTATAGCGAGCAGCAGCAGCAGTAGCGCCTATGAAGACTCAGACTCTACCCGGTCCCCCCGTGTCTCCACCCCTCCCCCACCCGTGTCTCCCCCCTCCCCCCCCAGTGTCTCCCCCCCCCCCCAGTGTCTCCCCCCCCCCACCCGTGTCTCCACCCCTCCCCCCCCCCGCCAGTGTCTCCCCCCTCCCCCCCTAGTGTCTCCCTCCTCCTCCAGTCTCAGAGACACGGAGACACGTGGAGACACGGGGAGAGCAGAGAGACAGACGGAGACACACGGAGACACCAGGAGACACGGAGACACGGGGAGAGCAGAGAGACAGGCAGAGACACCAGGAGACACACTGAGACACGGGGAGAGCAGAGAGACAGACGGAGACACCAGGAGACACACTGAGACACGGGGAGAGCAGAGAGACAGGCAGAGACACCAGGAGACACACTGAGACACGGGGAGAGCAGAGAGACAGGCAGAGACACCAGGAGACACGGGGAGAGCAGAGAGACAGACGGAGACACCAGGAGACACACTGAGACACGGGGAGAGCAGAGAGACAGGCAGAGACACCAGGAGACACCAGGAGACACGGGGAGAGCAGAGAGACAGAAGGAGACACACGGAGACACCAGGATACACGGGGAGAGCAGAGAGACAGGCAGAGACACACGGAGACACACGGAGACACGGGGAGAGCAGAGAGACAGGCAGAGACACACGGAGACACCAGGAGACACGGGGAGAGCAGAGAGACAGACAGAGACAGACGGAGACACACGGAGACACACGGAGACACGGGGAGAGCAGAGAGACAGGCAGAGACACGCGTGTCTCCGTGTCCCCATGTCTCTGAACGCGTTCCGACGAGGAGTGGGGCTAGCTGTCGCGGAGACAGGCGGAGACACGGGGAGACACGGAGACACGGGGAGACACGGAGACACGGAGAGACACGGAGACACGGGGAGACACGGAGACACGGGGACACCCGTTCGCGTGGTGGCGCTTGGTCGAGCGTGCGTTGGAAAGACAGGTGAGACACGCAGAGACACGGTGAGACACGGGGAGACACGGTGAGACACGGTGAGAGAAGGTGAGACACGCAGAGACACGGTGAGACACGGTGAGACACGCGGAGACACGCGGAGACACGGGGAGACACGGGGAGACACGGGGAGACACGGTGAGACACGGTGAGACACGCAGAGACACGGTGAGACACGCGGAGACACGCGGAGACACGAGGAGACACGGGGAGACACGGGGAGACACGGTGAGACACGGGGAGACACGGGGAGACACGGTGAGACACGCGGAGACACGCGGAGACACGGGGAGACACGGTGAGACACGGGGAGACACGGTGAGACACGGTGAGACACGGGGAGACACGGTGAGACACGCGGAGACACGGTGAGACACGGTGAGACACGGGGAGACACGGTGAGACACGGTGAGACACGGTGAGACACGGTGAGACACGCGGAGACACGGTGAGACACGCGGAGACACGGTGAGACACGCAGAGACACGGGGAGACACGGTGAGACACGGTGAGACACGGTGAGACACGCGGAGACACGGGGAGACACGGTGAGACACGGGGAGACACGGTGAGACACGGTGAGACACGCGGAGACACGGGGAGACACGCGGAGACACGGTGAGGCACGGGGAGACACGGGGAGACACGGTGAGACACGGGGAGACACGGGGAGACACGCGGAGACACGGTGAGACACGGGGAGACACGGGGAGACACGGTGAGACACGCGGAGACACGGTGAGACACGCGGGGACACGGTGAGACAAGGTGAGACACGCAGAGACACGGTGAGACACGGGGAGACACGGGGAGACACGGTGAGACACGGGGAGACACGGGGAGACACGTGGAGACACGGGGAGACACGCGGAGACACGGTGAGACACGGTGAGACACGGTGAGACACGGGGAGACACGTGGAGACACGGGGAGACACGCGGAGACACGGTGAGACACGGGGAGACACGGGGAGACACGGTGAGACACGGGGAGACACGGTGAGACACGGTGAGACACGGGGAGACACGGTGAGACACGGTGAGACACGCGGAGACACGGTGAGACACGGTGAGACACGCAGAGACACGGTGAGACACGGTGAGACACGCAGAGACACGGTGAGACACGCAGAGACACGGTGAGACACGGGGAGACACGGGGAGACACGGTGAGACACGCGGAGACACGGGGAGACACGGGGAGACACGGTGAGACACGCAGAGACACGGTGAGACACGCGGAGACACGGTGAGACACGGGGAGACACGGTGAGACACGGGGAGACACGCAGAGACACGGTGAGACACGCAGAGACACGGTGAGACACGGGGAGACGCGGGGAGATACGGGGAGACACGGGGAGACACGGTGAGATACGCAGAGACACGGTGAGACACGGTGAGACACGGGGAGACACGGTGAGACACGGGGAGACACGGTGAGACACGCAGAGACACGGTGAGACACGGTGAGACGCGCAGAGACACGGTGAGACACGCGGAGACACGGTGAGACACGGGGAGACACGGGGAGACACGGTGAGGCACGGGGAGACACGGTGAGACACGGGGAGACACGGTGAGACAAGGTGAGACACGCAGAGACACGGTGAGACACGGGGAGACACGGGGAGATACGCAGAGACACGGTGAGACACGCGGAGACACGGTGAGACACGGTGAGACACGCAGAGACACGGTGAGACACGCGGAGACACGGTGAGACACGGGGAGACACGCAGAGACACGGTGAGACACGCAGAGACACGGTGAGACACGCGGAGACACGGTGACACACGGTGAGACACGCAGAGACACGGTGAGACACGCGGAGACACGGTGAGACACGCGGAGACACGGTGAGACAAGGTGAGACACGGGGAGCCAGGGAGACACGGGGAGACACGGGGAGACACGCGGAGACACGGGGAGACACGGGGAGCCTGGGAGAGACACGTGGAGACACGGGGAGACACGGGGAGACACGGAGGCACGGGGAGACACGCGGAGACACAGGGAGACAAGCAGAAACACCGGGAGATACGGGCAGACACGCGGAGACACGAAGACACGGAGAGATACGGGGAGAAACGGGGAGACACGGAGACATAGGGAGACACGGGGAGACACAGGGAGACACGGGAGACAAGCAGAGACACCGGGAGACACGGGCAGACACGGAGACACGAGGAGACACGCGGAGACACGCGGGGACACGTGGAGACAAGGGAAGACACAGGGCAGACACGGGGAGACACGGGGAGACACGGGGAGACACGGGAAGACACGGGGAGACACAGGGAGACAGGGGGAGACACGGGGAGACACGGGGAGACACAGGGAGACACGGGGAGACACGGAGAGACAGGGGGAGACACGGGAAGACACGGGGAGACACACGGGGAGACACGGGGAGACACACAGGGAGACACGGGGAGACACGGGGAGACACACGGGGAGACACGGGGAGACACGGGGAGACATGTGGAGACACGTGGAGACACGGGGAGACACACGGGGAGACACGGGGAGACACGGGGAGACACACGGGGAGACACGGGGAGACACGGGGAGACACGGGGAGACATGTGGAGACACGTGGAGACGCGTGGAGACACGGAGAGACACGGGGAGACACGGGGAGACACACACGGGCAGCAAGTCACGGGACAGACCCTGCAGGTGCCATGGGTCGACTGCTGTACCAGGATGGGTGCACACACACACAGACACACACAGACACACACACAGACACACACACAGACACACAGACACACACACAGACACACACAGACACACACACAGACACACAGACACACACAGACACACACACAGACACACACAGACACACACACACAGACACACAGACACACACACAGACAGACACACACAGACAGACACACAGACAGACACACACAGACAGACACACACACACAGACAGACACACACAGACAGACACAAAAAAGATCCCCATATAGCCTTAACACACCTGTATACACACACACCTGTTGACACACACACACCTGTACACACACACCTGTGCACACACCTACACACACACACCTGTACACACACCTTTATACACACCTGTACACACACCTATACACACACACGTGTACACACACACACACAGTGTACACACACACAGTGTACACACACACACACAGTGTACACACACACAGTGTACACACACACACACAGTGTACACACACACACACAGTGTACACACACACACACGTGTACACACACACACACACACGTGTACACACACACACGTGTACACACACACACACACGTGTACACACACACACACACGTGTACACACACACACACACGTGTACACACACACACACACACGTGTACACACACACACACACGTGTACACACACACGTGTACACACACAGTGTACACACACACACACGTGTACACACACACACAGTGTACACACACGTGTACACACACACACGTGTACACACACACGTGTACACACACACACGTGTACACACACACACGTGTACACACACAACGATAAAGATCCCCCGTATAGCCTTAACAGACTGTAGGGGCAAGTGCTGTTAGCGAGCACCTATGAAGGCCGGAACGGTACACGAGGGGGTGGGTGGCCAGCACCACGCCCGACCGCCTTTGTCTCCCTAGTGGCAATGTTTACTACACACCGCACCAGGTACTCATTTGAGGCTGAGTCGACCTAGGGGAGGCCCGGGACCGGTTCAGATAATCGTCACTGGTGTTGGCCGTGAGCGGGAATAGAACCCGGGTCGCCAGGTTCATAGCGCAGCGTAGCGCTAACCGCTACACTACCGCTCCCCACACACACACACACAGACACACACACATGTACACACACACACGCACACACAGACACACACACAGACACACACACATACACACACAGACACACACACACAGACACACACACAGACACACACACACAGACACACACACACAGACACACAGACACACACACACACAGACACACACACATACACAGACACAAACACACACAGACACACACACAGACACACAGACACACACAGACACACAGACACACACAGACACACACACACAGACACACAGACACACAGAGACACACACAGACACACACACAGACACACACAGACACACACACACAGACATACACACACACACACAGAGACCCCTCTCCCCGGCCGTCTTTGTATCTCCCCACCCCCAGCGATGATCGTCCGCTTCATCACCGGCCGCTTCATCGGAGACTACGACCCGACACTCGGTGAGACTCCACGTTACCGCGCCGGGACCAGGGCCATCCGTGCGGATCGTTAGAGAGCCGTCAACATCGTCACCATCAACATCATCAACATCAACATCATCACCATCAACATCGTCAACATCGTCATCGTCACCATCAACATCGTCACAATCAACATCGTCACCGTCAACATCGTCACAATCAACATCGTCGCCATCAACATCGTCACCGTCAATATCATCACCATCAACATCGTCAACATCGTCAACATCAACATCGTCACCATCAACATCGTCAACATCGTCATCGTCACCGTCAACATCGTCACCATCAACATCGTCACCATCAACATCGTCACCATCAACATCGTCACCATCAACATCGTCAACATCAACATCGTCACCAACAACATCGTCACCATCAACATCGTCACCATCAACATCGTCACCGTCAACATCGTCAACATCAACATCGTCACCATCAACATCGTCACCGTCAACATCGTCACCATCAACATCGTCACCATCACCATCGTCACCATCAACATCGTCACCATCAACATCGTCACCATCAACATCGTCACCATCAACATCGTCAACATCGTCACCATCACCATCAACATCGTCACCATCAACATCGTCACCATCAACGTCGTCACCATCAACATCGTCACCGTAAACATCGTCACCATCAACATCGTCAACGTCAACATCGTCACCATCAACATCGTCACCATCAACATCGTCACCATCAACATCATCACCGTCAACATCGTCACCATCAACATCGTCAACATCAACATCGTCAACATCAACATCGTCACCATCAACATCGTCACCATCAACATCGTCACCATCAACATCATCACCGTCAACATCGTCACCATCAACATCGTCACCATCATCATCAACATCGTCAACATCGTCACCGTCAACATCGTCACCATCATCACCATCAACATCGTCACCGTCAACATCGTCACCGTCAACATCGTCAACATCATCATCATCAACATCGTCACCATCAACATCATCATCATCAACATCGTCACCATCAACATCGTCACCATCAACATCGTCACCGTCAACATCGTCATCAACAACATCGTCATCACCATCAACATCGTTACCATCAACATCATCAACATCATCACCACCATCATCATCGATGTTGATGTTGTTGATGACGATGTTGATGTTGATGGTGACGATGTTGATGGCGATATTGATGATGACGATGTTGATGATGTTGATGGTGAAGATGTTGATGGTGATGTTGATGGTGATGGCGGCGATGTTGATGGTGACGATGTTGATGGTGATATTGTTGATGACGATGTTGATGGTGATGTTGATGATGACGATGTTGATGATATTTATGGTGACGATGTTGATGGCTATATTGATGATGACGATATTGATGATGTTGATGGTGACGATGTTGATGGTGATGTTGATGGTGATGTTGATGATGACGATGTTGATGATGTTGATGGTGACGATGTTGATGGTGATGTTGATGGTGATGTTGATGATGATGGTGGCGATGTTGATGGTGACGATGTTGATGGTGATGTTGATGGTGAAGATGTTGATGGTGATATTGTTGATGACGATGTTGATGGTGATGTTGATGATGACGATGTTGATGATGTTGATGGTGACGATGTTGATGGTGATATTGATGATGACGATGTTGATGATGTTGATGGTGACGAAGTTGATGGTGATGTTGATGACGACGATGTTGATGATGATGATGATGTTGACGATGTTGATGGCGATGTTGATGGTGACGATGTTGATGGTGATGATGTTGATGGTGATATTGATGATGACGATGTTGATGATGTTGATGGTGACGATGTTGATGGTGACGATGTTGATGGTGATGTTGATGACGACGATGTTGATGATGATGATGGTGACGATGTTGATGGCGATGATGATGGTGACGATGTTGATGGCGATGATGATGGTGACGATGTTGATGGCGATGTTGATGAAGACGATGTTGATGGTGATGTTGATGGTTGACGATGTTGATGGTGATATTGTTGTTGATGATGATGATGTTGTTGTTGATGGTGATGATGATGGTGATGTTGATAGTGACGTGTTGATGGTGATGTTGATGATGTTGATTGTTAAGATGTTGATGGCGATGTTGATGATGACGATGTTGATGGTGACGATGTTGATGGTGATGTTTTTTGTTGATCATGATGATGTTCTTGATGATCATGGTGATGTTGATGATGTTGTTGTTCATGGTGTTGTTGTTGTTATTGATGTTATTGATGATGTTGTGGATGTTGATGTTGTTGATGTTGTTGTTGATGATGATGTTGTCGATGTTGTTGTTGATGATGTTGTAGATGTTGTTTATGATGTTTATGTTGTTGTTGATATTATTGATGTTGTTGATGTTGTCGATGTTGTTGATGTTGTTGTTGTTCTAGAGACGGTCTATCGGCACACGACACTCGTGAACGGCGAACAAACTCAGTTCGAGATCCTCGACACGGCCAGAGAGGTGAGTGGTGAGTGAGTGGTGGGTGAGTGAGTGAGTGGGTGAGTGAGTGAGTGGGTGGGTGAGTGGGTGAGTGAGTGAGTGGGTGAGTGAGTGGTGGGTGGGTGAGTGAGTGGTGAGTGAGTGGGTGAGTGAGTGAGTGGGTGAGTGAGTGGGTGAGTGAGTGAGTGGGTGGGTGAGTGAGTGGTGAGTGAGTGAGTGGGTGAGTGAGTGGTGGGTGGGTGAGTGAGTGGTGAGTGAGTGGGTGAGTGAGTGAGTGGGTGAGTGAGTGGGTGAGTGAGTGAGTGAGTGGGTGAGTGGGAGAGTGAGTGGTGAGTGAGTGGGTGAGTGAGTGGGTGAGTGAGTGGGTGAATGAGTTAGTGAGTGGTGACTGAGTGAGTGGGTGAGTGAGTGAGTGGGTGAGTGAGTGGGTGAGTGAGTGAGTAGTGACTGAGTGAGTGGGTGAGTGGGTGGGTGAGTGGGTGGGTGAGTGGGTGAGTGAGTGGTGAGTGAGTGAGTGGGTGAGTGAGTGGGTGATGGGTCAGTGAGTAGGTGAGTGAGTGAGTGGATGAGTGAGTGGGTGAGTGAGTGGGTGATGGGTGAGTGAGTGAGTGGATGAGTGAGTGGGTGAGTGAGTGGGTGAGTGAGTGGGTGAGTGAGTGAGTGTGTGGGTGAGTGAGTGAGTGGGTGAGTGGGTGAGTGAGTGGGTGAGTGAGTTGGTGAGTGCGTGGGTGATGGTGAGTGAGTGGATGAGTGAGTGAGTTGGTGAGTGGGTGAGTGAATGAGTGGGCAAATGCTGTTAGTAGCGAGTAGCAGCAGCACCTATACACGGACAAAGATCCCCCGTGTAGCCTCTAGCAGGGCTGTAGGGGCAAGTGCTGTTAGTAGCGAGTAGCAGCAGCACCTATACACAGACAAAGATCCCCCGTGTAGCCTCTAGCAGGGCTGTAGGGGCAAGTGCTGTGAGTAGCGAGTAGCAGCAGCACCTTTACACAGACAAAGATCCCCCAGGTAGCCTCTAGCAGGGCTGTAGGGGCAAGTGCTGTTAGCGAGCACCACCAATGCAGGCTACCGGCACCGTGGCACACGAGGGGGTGGGTGGCCAGCACCACGCCCGGCCGCCTTTGTCTCCCCAGTGGCGATATTTACTACACACAGCACCAGGAGTGATACCAGTAGCCAACCAACGCTGGGCCTCCTCCCCTAGGTCAACTCAACCTTAAATGATGTTCACTACCTCGCCTGGTCTACAGGAGGTCTGTTTCTCTCTCTCATCATCATCACAGTGGCTATGAGATGTTGACTACCTCGCCTGGTCTACAGGAGGTCTGTGTCTCTCTCTCATCATCATCATCACAGTGGCTATGAGATGTTGACTACTTCGCCTGGTCTACAGGAGGTCTGTGTCTCTCTCTCATAATCATCACAGTGGCTCTCAGATGTTGACTACCTCGCCTGGTCTACAGGAGGTCTGTGTCTCTCTCTCTCATCATCATCATCACAGTGGCTATGAGATGTTGACTACTTCGCCTAGTCTACAGGAGGTCTGTGTCTCTCTCTCATCATCATCATCATCACAGTGGCTCTGAGAAGTTGACTACCTCGCCTGGTATACAGGAGGTCTGTTTCTCTCTCTCATCATCATCATCGTCATCACAGTGGCTATGAGATGTTGATTACCTCGCCTGGTCTACAGGAGGTCTGTGTCTCTTTCTCATCATCATCATCATCACAGTGGCTATGAGATGTTGACTACCTCGCTTGGTCTACAGGACATCTGTGTCTCTCTCTCATCATCATCATCACAGTGGCTATGAGATGTTGACTACCTCGCCTGGTCTGCAGGAGGTCTGTGTCTCTCATCATCAGCACAGTGGCTATGAGATGTTGACTACGTCGCCTGGTCTACAGGAGGTCTGTGTCTCTCTCTCATCATCATTATCACAGTGGTTATGAGATGTTGACTACCTCGCCTGGTGTACAGGAGGTTTGTGTTTCTCTCTCAACATCATCACAGTGGCTATGAGATGTTGACTACCTCGCCTGGTCTACAGGAGGTCTGTGTCTCTCTCTCATCATCATCATCACAGTGGCTGATATGTTGACTACCTCGCCTGGTGTACAGGAGGTCTGTGTCTCTCTCTCATCATCATCATCACAGTGGCTGATATGTTGACTACCTCGAATGGTCTACAGGAGGTCTGTGTCTCTCTCTCATCATCATCATCAGCGCAGTGGCTATGAGATGTTGACTACCTCGCCTGGTCTACAGGAGGTCTGTGTCTCTTTCTCATCATCATCATCACAGTGGCTATGAGATGTTGACTACCTCGCTTGGTCTACAGGACATCTGTGTCTCTCTCTCATCATCATCATCACAGTGGCTATGAGATGTTGACTACCTCGCCTGGTCTGCAGGAGGTCTGAGTCTCTCATCATCAGCACAGTGGCTATGAGATGTTGACTACGTCGCCTGGTCTACAGGAGGTCTGTGTCTCTCTCTCATCATCATTATCACAGTGGTTATGAGATGTTGACTACCTCGCCTGGTGTACAGGAGGTTTGTGTTTCTCTCTCAACATCATCACAGTGGCTATGAGATGTTGACTACCTCGCCTGGTCTACAGGAGGTCTGTGTCTCTCTCTCATCATCATCATCACAGTGGCTGATATGTTGACTACCTCGCCTGGTGTACAGGAGGTCTGTGTCTCTCTCTCATCATCATCATCACAGTGGCTGATATGTTGACTACCTCGAATGGTCTACAGGAGGTCTGTGTCTCTCTCTCATCATCATCATCAGCGCAGTGGCTATGAGATGTTGACTACCTCGCCTGGTCTACAGGAGGTCTGTGTCTCTCTCTCATCATCATCATCATCACAGTGGCTATGAGATGTTGACTACCTCGCCTGGTGTACAGGAGGTATGTGTCTCTCATCATCATCATCATAGTGGCTATGAGATGTTAACTACCTCGCCTGGTATACATGAGGTCTGTGTCTCTTTCTCATCATCATCATCACAGTGGATATGAGATGTTGACTACCTCGCCTGGTCTACAGGACATCTGTGTCTCTCTCTCATCATCATCATCATAGTGGCTATGAGATGTTGACTATCTCGCCTGGTCTGCAGGAGGTCTGTGTCTCTCATCATCATCATCATCACAGTGGCTATGAGATGTTGACTACCTCGCCTGGTCTACAGGAGGTCTGTGTCTCTCTCTCATCATCATAATCACAGTGGTTATGAGATGTTGACTACCTCGCCTGGTGTACAGGAGGTCTGTCTCTCTCTCATCATCATCATCACAGTGGCTATGAGATGTTGACTACCTCGCCTTGTCTACAGGAGGTCTGTGTTTCTGTCATCATCATCATCACAGTGGCTATGAGATGTTGACTACCTCGCCTGATATACTGGAGGTCTGTGTCTCTCTCTCATCATCATCACAGTGGCTATGAGATGTTAACTACCTCGAATGGTCTACAGGAGGTCTGTGTCTCTCTCTCTCATCATCATCATCACAGTGGCTATGAGATGTTAACTACCTCGCCTGGTCTACAGGAGGTCTGTATCTCTCTCTCAACATCATCACAGTGGCTATGAGATGTTGACTACCTCGCCAGGGCTAAAGGAGGTCTTTGTCTCTCTCTCATCATCATCACGGTGGCTATGAGATGTTGACTACCTCGCCTGGGTTACAGGAGGTCTGTGTCTCTCTCTTATCATCATCATCACGGTGGCTAGGAGATGTTGACTACCTCGCCTGATCTACAGGAGGTCTGCGTCTCTCTCATCATCATCATCCCAGTGACTATGAGATGTTGACTACCTCGCCTGGGCTACAGGAGGTCTGTGTCTCTCATCATCATCATCATCATAGTGGCTATGAGATGTTAACTACCTCGCCTGGTATACAGGAGGTCTGTGTCTCTCTCTCATCATCATCACCATCACAGTGGCTATGAGATGTTGACTACCTCGCCAGGTATACAGGAGGTCTGTGTCTCTCTCTCATCATCATCATCACAGTGGCTGAGATGTTGACTACCTCGCCCGGTGAACAGGAGAACTGTGTCTCTCTCTCATCATCATCATCACAGTGGCTGAGATGTTGACTACCTCGCCTAGTGTACAGGAGGTCTGTGTCTCTCTCTCATCATCATCATCAGCGCAGTGGCTATGAGATGTTGACTACCTCGCCTGGTCTACAGGAGGTCTGTGTCTCTCTCATCATCATCATCACAGTGGCTATGAGATGTTGACTACCTCGCCAGGTTTACAGGAGGTCTGTGTCTCTCATCATCATCATCATCACAGTGGCTATGAGATGTTACTACCTCGCCTGGTATACAGGAGGTCTGTGTCTCTTTCTCATCATCATCACAGTGGCTATGAGATGTTGACTGCCTCGCCTGATATACTGGAGGTCTGTGTCTCTCTCTCATCATCATCATCATCATCACAGTGGTTATGAGATGTTGACTACCTCGCCTTGTCTACAGGAGGTCTGTGTTTCTCTCTCAACATCATCACAGTGGCTATGAGATGTTGACTACCTCGCCTGGTCTACAGGAGGTCTGTGTCTCTCTCTCTACATCATCACAGTGGCTATGAGATGTTGACTACCTCGCCTGGTCTACAGGAGGTCTGTGTCTCTCTCTCATCATCATCATCACAGTGGCTATGAGATGTTGACTACCTCGCCTGGTCTACAGGAGGTCTGCTTTTCTCTCTCATCATCATCATCGTCATCACAGTGGCTATGAGATGTTAACTACCTCGAATGGTCTACAGGAGGTCTGTGTCTCTCTCTCATCATCATCATCACAGTGGCTATGAGATGTTGACTACCTCGAATGGTCTACAGGAGGTCTGTGTCTCTCTCTCATCATCATCATCACAGTGGCTATGAGATGTTGACTACGTCGCCTGGTATACAGGAGGTCTGTGTCTCTCTCTCATCATCATCATCATCACAGTGGTTATGAGATGTTGACTACCTCGCCTGGTGTACAGGAGGTCTGTGTTTCTCTCTCAACATCATCACAGTGGCTATGAGATGTTGACTACCTCGCCTGGTCTACAGGAGGTCTGTGTCTCTCATCATCATCACAGTGGCTGAGATGTTGACTACCTCGCCTGGTATACAGGAGGTCTGTGACTCTCTCTCATCATCATCACAGTGGATATGAGATGTTGACTACCTCGCCTGGTCTACAGAAGGTCTGTTTTTCTCTCTCTCATCATCATCATCACAGTGGCTATGAGATGTTAACTACCTCGAATGGTCTACAGGATGTCTGTGTTTCTCTCTCAACATCATCACAGTGGCTATGAGATGTTGACTACCTCGCCTGGGCTACAGGAGGTCTTTGTCTCTCTCTTATCATCATCATCATCATCACGGTGGCTATGAGATGTTGACTACCTCGCCTGGGATACAGGAGGTCTGTGTCTCTCTCTCATCATCATCATCACAGTGGCTGATATGTTGACTACCTCGCCTGGTGTACAGGAGGTCTGTGTCTCTCTCATCATCATCACAGTGGCTATGAGATGTTGACTACCTCGCCGGTATACAGGAGGTCTGTGTCTCTCTCTCATCATCATCATAGTGGCTGATATGTTGACTACCTCGAATGGTCTACAGGAGGTCTGTGTCTCTCTCTCATCATCATCATCAGCGCAGTGGCTATGAGATGTTGACTACCTCGCCTGGTGTACAGGAGGTCTGTGTCTCTCTCTCATCATCATCATCACAGTGACTATGAGATGTTGACTACCTCGCCTGGTATACAGGAGGTATGTGTCTCTCATCATCATCATCACAGTGGCTATGAGATGTTAACTACCTCGCCTGGTATACAGGAGGTCTGTGTCTCTTTCTCATCATCATCATCACAGTGGCTATGAGATGTTGACTACCTCGCCTGGTCTACAGGACATCTGTGTCTCTCTCTCATCATCATCATCACAGTGGCTATGAGATGTTGACTACCTCGCCTGGTCTGCAGGAGGTCTGTGTCTCTCATCATCATCATCACAGTGGCTATGAGATGTTGACTACCTCGCCTGGTCTACAGGAGGTCTGTGTCTCTCTCTCATCATCACAGTGGTTATGAGATGTTGACTACCTCGCCTGGTCTACAGGAGGTCTGTGTCTCTGTCATCATCATCATCATCATCACAGTGGCTATGAGATGTTGACTACCTCGCCTGATATACTGGAGGTCTGTGTCTCTCTCTCATCATCATCATCATCACAGTGGCTATGAGATGTTAACTACCTCGAATTGTCTACAGGAGGTCTGTGTCTCTCTCTCTCTCTCTCATCATCATCATCACAGTGGCTATGAGATGTTAACTACCTCGCCTGGTCTACAGGAGGTCTGTGTCTCTCTCTCATCACCATCACGGTGTCTAGGAGATGTTGACCACCTCGCTTGGTCTACAAGAGGTCTGTGTCTCTCTCTCAACATCATCACAGTGGCTATGAGATGTTGACTACCTCGCCAGGGCTAAAGGAGGTCTGTGTCTCTCTCTCATCATCATCACGGTGTCTAGGAGATGTTGACCACCTCGCTTGGTCTACAGGAGGTATGTGTCTCTCTCATCATCATCATCACGGTGGCTATGAGATGTTGACTACCTCGCCTGGTCTACAGGAGGTCTGTGTCTCTCTCTCATCATCATCACGGTGGCTATGAGATGTTGACTACCTCGCCTGGGTTACAGGAGGTCTGTGTCTCTCTCTTATCATCATCACGGTGGCTAGGAGATGTTGACTACCTCGCCTGATCTACAGGAGGTCTGCGTCTCTCTCATCATCATCATCCCAGTGACTATGAGATGTTGACTACCTCGCCTGGTCTACAGGAGGTCTGTGTCTCTCATCATCATCATTATCACAGTGGCTATGAGATGTTAACTACCTCGCCTGGTATACAGGAGGTCTGTGTCTCTCTCTCATCATCATCACAGTGGCTATGAGATGTTGACTACCTCACCAGGTATACAGGAGGTCTGTGTATCTCTCTCATCATCATCATCACAGTGGCTGAGATGTTGACTACCTCGCCCGGTGTACAGGAGGTCTGTGTCTCTCTCTCATCATCATCATCACAGTGGCTGAGATGTTGACTACCTCGCCTAGTGTACAGGAGGTCTGTGTCTCTCTCTCATCATCATCATCAGCGCAGTGGCTATGAGATGTTGACTACCTCGCCTGGTCTACAGGAGGTCTGTTTCTCTCTCATCATCATCATCACAGTGGCTATGAGATGTTGACTACCTCGCCAGGTTTACAGGAGGTCTGTGTCTCTCATCATCATCATCACAGTGGCTATGAGATGTTACTACCTCGCCTGGTCTACAGGAGGTCTGTGTCTCTTTCTCATCATCATCATCACAGTGGCTATGAGATGTTGACTACCTCGCCTGATATACTGGAGGTCTGTGTCTCTCTCTCATCATCATCATCACAGTGGCTATGAGATGTTGACTACC
Source organism: Petromyzon marinus (assembly GCF_048934315.1). Taxonomy (NCBI): domain Eukaryota; kingdom Metazoa; phylum Chordata; class Hyperoartia; order Petromyzontiformes; family Petromyzontidae; genus Petromyzon; species Petromyzon marinus. Next base: position 8,807,210 of record NC_133746.1, read on the forward strand.
TCGCCTGGTCTACAGGAGGTCTGCTTTTCTCTCTCATCATCATCATCATCACAGTGGCTATGAGATGTTAACTACCTCGGATGGTCTACAGGAGGTCTGTGTCTCTCAACATCATCACAGTGGCTATGAGATGTTGACTCCCTCGCCTGATATACTGGAGGTCTGTGTCTCTCTCTCATCATCATCATCATCACGGTGGCTATGAGATGTTGACTACCTCGCCTGGGTTACAGGAGGTCTGTGTCTCTCTCTTATCATCATCATCACGGTGGCTAGGAGATGTTGACTACCTCGCCTGGTATACAGGAGGTCTGCGTCTCTCTCATCATCATCATCCCAGTGGCTATGAGATGTTGACTACCTCGCCTGGACTACAGGAGGTCTGTGTCTCTCTCTCATCATCATCATCACAGTGGCTATGAGATGTTGACTACCACGCCTGGTGTACAGGAGGTCTGTGTCTCTCTCTCATCATCATCATCACAGTGGCTATGAGATGTTGACTACCTCGCCTGGTATACAGGAGGTCTGTGTCTCTCTCTCATCATCAGCATCATCACAGTGGCTATGAGATGTTGACTACCTCGCCTGGTATACAGGAGGTCTGTGTCTCTCATCATCATCATCATCATCAAAGTGGCTATGAGATGTTAACTACCTCGCCTGCTCTACAGGAGGTCTGTGTCTCTCTCTCATCATCATCATCATCACGGTGGCTATGAGATGTTGACTACCTCGTCTGGTGTACAGGAGGTCTGTGTCTCTCTCTCATCATCATCATCATCACGGTGGCTATGAGATGTTGACTACCTCGTCTGGTGTACAGGAGGTGTGTTTCTCTCTCTCATCATCATCATCATCACAGTGGCTATGAGATGTTGACTACCTCGCCTGGTATACAGGAGGTCTGTGTCTCTTTCTCATCATCATCACATTGGCTATGAGATGTTGACTACCTCGCCTGGTCTACAGGATGTCTGTGTCTCTCTCTCATCATCATCACAGTGGCTATGAGATGTTGACTACCTCGCCTGGTATACAGGAGGTCTGTGTCTCTCTCTCATCATCATCACGGTGGCTATGAGATGTTGACTACCTCGCCTGGTATACAGGAGGTCTGTGTCTCTCCCTCATCATCATCACAGTGGCTATGAGATGTTGACTACCTCGCGTGGTATACAGGAGGTCTGTGTCTCTCTCTCATCATCATCACGGTGGCTATGAGATGTTGACTACCTCGCCTGGTCTACAGTAGGTCTGTGTCTCTCTCTCATCATCAACATCACAGTGGCTATGAGATGTTGACTACCTCGCCTGCTCTACAGGAGGTCTGTGTCTCTCTCTCATCATCATCACAGTGGCTGAGATGTTGACTACCTCGCCTGCTCTACAGGAGGTCTGTGTGTCGCCTTCCACAATGAGAATCTCCATCACGCCGCCTCTCAGAGCTGCCTCACTGCTACTCATACATCACCATCACGTGGACGTGATGGTGATGATGGTGGTGATGATGGTGGTGATGATGGTGATGATGGTGAAGATGATGGTGAAGATGATGGTGAAGATGATGATGGTGATGATGATGGTGGTGATGATGATGGTGATGATGATGGTGAAGATGATGATGGTGGTGATGATGGTGATGATGATGATGGCGATGATGGTGATGATCGTGATAGCCCACGTGCGTGAGCAAGTGGGCTAACTTTGATACGTGGCCCCGCCCTCCCTGTGACGTCACAGGGCTATGACGAGTCCATGGTGCGTGAGCACGTGGGCTAACTGTGACATGTGGCCCCGCCCCCCCCCCGTGACGTCACAGGGCGATGACGAGTCCCTGGTGCGTGAGCACGTGGGCTGTGACACGTGGCCCTGCCCCCCCGTGACGTCACAGGGCGGTGACCAGTCCCTGGTGCTTGGTGAGCACGTGGGCTAACTGTGACGCGTGGCCCCGCCCCCCCCGTGACGTCACAGGGCGGTGACCAGTCCCTGGTGCTTGGTGAGCACGTGGGCTAACTGTGACGCGTGGCCCCGCCCACCCCCCCCGTGACGTCACAGGGCGATGACGAGGCCCTGGTGCGTGAGCACGTGGCGTGGGGCCACGCCTTCCTCATCGCCTACTCGGTGACCGACCGCCAGAGCTTCCTGGCCGTGCCGCGCCTCCACCAGCTGGTGGTGCAGCAGAGGCGGCGACAACTTCAACAACAACATCAACAACAACAACATCAACAACATCACGGCCACCACCACCGCCGCTGTCGCCACGGCGACGACGATAGCCACGCGGCGGGGGGTGGCGATAGCGGCGGCGATGGCGGCGATGAGAGGCACGGAGGTGGTGGTGGTGGTGGCGGAGGGGGTGGAGACGCGCGAGGTGACGGAGTCAGCCACCACCGCCGCCGCCACCACCACCACGCCACCACCGCCTCCGCCGCCTCCGCCGAGCAACCATCAACCAAAGACCCGGGCAGTGGCGGCGACGTTGGCGGCCCGCCGGTGGACGAGGCGGTGATGGTGGTGGCCACCAAGAAGGAGGCCCCGGGGGTCGGGGGCCTCCGCGAGGTGTCGGCCGAGGAGGGCCGGGCGCTGGCCGCGTCTCTGGGCTGCGGCTTCCGCGAGATCTCGGCGCAGGACAGCCGCGCCGAGGCGTGCGAGGTCTTCCAGCACCTCGCCGCCTCCGTCAGGGCGCTCCGGAGGGGCGCACCGGCGGGGCGGACCGCGGCACGGGGGGGCGGAGCGGGAAGTGGAGGAGGAGGCGGAGCAGGAGGCGGAGGAGGTGGAGCAGGAGGCAGAGGAGGTGGAGCAGGAGGCAGAGGAGGTGGAGCAGGAAGTGGAGGAGGAAGCGGAGGAGGCGGAGCAGGAGGTGGAGGAGGAAGTGGAGCAGGAAGCGGAGGAGGCGGAGCGGGAAGTGGAGAGGCGGAGGCCCCGGGGAAGACGGCCATCCCGGCTGTCGGGGGGAAGAGCGGGAGATGCGGCGGTGGCGGTGGTGGTGGTAGTGGTAGCGCCGGTGGTGGCGGTGGTAGTAGTGGTGGAGGTGGTGGTGGTGGTGGTGGTGGAGGTGGTGGTGGTGGTGGTGCACGTGCCGCGGGTGTGTCTGGGCTACAGGCGGTGCGTTGCTGCCTGCGTGAGCTGTTGGAGCTGCACGGGAAAGTGCGGAGCCGGGCCCGGCGTGGTAGGGGCGGCGGCACGGGGGGTGGTGGTGGTGGTGAAGGTGGTGGTGATGGTGGTGGTGATGGTGGTGGGGGTGGTGGTGATGGTAGGGGTGGTGGTGATGGTGGTGGTGGGGGTGGTGGTGGGGGTGGTCACGCCTGATGGGGGTGGCGGTGGTGGCGGGGGTGGTGATGGTGGTGGTGGTGATAGTGGTGATGGTGGTGGTAGGGGTGTTGGTGGTGGTGATAGTGGTGATGGTGGTAGGGGTGTTGGTGGTAGGGGTGATGGTGGTAGGGGTGGTGGTGGTGGTGGTTGTGACCGGGAATCGAACTCGGATCGTGGCCGGGTTCGTAACGCAGCGCTAACCGCTGCACCACCGCTCCCCACTACTGGCCAACACCGCCACCAGCAACCACCACCAGTGTAGCTGAATGACATCGTACAACCACACGCACAACCACACACACAACCACACACACAACCACACACACAACCACACACACAACCACACATACAACCACACAACCGCCATTCGCCACTTGTGCCAGGCCATGTGCACCTTGAGGCCACGTGAAGTGTCGAATGCCCGCGGGCAGGAGGTCACGGGGCAGACCCAGGTGCCACGGGTCGACTGACTGAGATGACTGGCTGATGCACCACCTGTGCCCCCTACTGTGCCAACCTGCTTGCTTTAGCCACCCGGCGCTCCGCTCGTTGTTGTGAGCGTCGCTCCTCCGCCCTCCGTTGTTGTTGGAGGGCGACTGCCTCCAACTGCTCAGTAGCGTCCTTCACGAGCCTCCTCCACAGAGGCCGATCTTGACACCGCTGGTACCAGTCATCGGCAAGTCCACTCAGCTCCACGTCCTCCTGTACCACATCACTCCATCTCTTCTCTAGCCCGTGCCGCGCCCGTTTAGCCCCCTCGATCCGGCCGAACAAAAGCTGTTTCGGCATGCGGTGGCTGGGCATGCGGGCTACATGACCCAGCCAACGCAGCCTTGCCTGCCGGAGGAGCTCACCGATGGGACCCTGCCCAGATCTTTCAAGGATTTGTGAGCTCCTCACACAATCCAGTCTGGATAAACCCAGGATGGATCGTAGGCAGGCTAGCCTAAATGTTTCTAACCGGCGAAGATGTTCCATTAGAGGGGTCCACGTTTCGCAAGCGTAGAGAAGGGAGGGAATGACCGTGGCCGAGAAGACCTGAAGCTTAGTGCGGAGCGACAGACCAGGTAGCTTCCACACAGCGTTACGCAACCGATGAAAAGATATTGCCGCCCGACTGATTCAGAGTGAGACCTCTGCTGTTAAACTGGAGCCGGTCATAAGCACACTGCCCAGGTATGGGAAACTCTCCACTCTCCAAAACTGGCCCATCACCGATTGGGAGTTGTGGGGGTGGAGTGTCCGATGGTATTAAATACCCAGGCAGGTGCTTAGTTTTGGTGGGGCTGATGATAAGGCCCCATCTCTTAGTGGCACGCTCCAGTCTCAGCAGCAGCGTCTCCAACTCCTCCACTGAATGAGCAGCTATTACCAAATCATCGGCATACATAACGTGGTTGAGCACAAGGGAGCCATCCCTTGACCGCACCCGGGCATCGATCAGCCTCCCATTATATCTGTACCAAATGGAGATTCCCCCGGTACAGCTATTGAAGGCTTCACGAACTACGTGGTCAAAATAGATGTTAAATAATGTGGGAACCAGAGGACATCCCTGTCGCACCCCAAGGTGTACAGGGAATGGCTCGGACTCCCGGCCACGTAGTTTTACCCGGGCCCGCTCACCATCATGAAGGTCCTTAATGATCGTGAGCAGAGGGTCAGGTACTCCAAAAGCACGAAGAACAACCCAGAGCCCAGGCCTACTGATGGTATCATAGGCCTTGACCAGGTCAATAAAGCAGAGATGTAGGTCTTGTTGGAATTCCCTACACCTCTGCTGTAGCAGACGGACAGAAAATATGGCATCTGTGCAGGACCGCCCTTTCCTGAAACCGCATTGGGGCTCCGCAAGCCTCTCCTCAGCGTGCCTGGCAAGGCGATGTTGAATAATCCTTGCCAGGACCTTTCCTGGCACACTGAGGAGTGAGATGCCCCTGTAGTTGTTACAGTCTGTGCGGTCCCCCTTCTTGAAGAGGGGGACCACCAGGGCATCCTTCCAATCCCACACACATTGTGTGTGTAGTTGTGTGTGGTGTGTATATGGTGTGGTGCATAGTGTGGTGTGTGTGGTGTGGAGAGTGTGGAGAGTGTGGAGTGTGTGGTGCATAGTGTAGTGTGTGTGGTGTAGTTTGTGTGGTGTATCGTGTGTGTGAAGTGCGTAGTGTAGTGTGGTGTGTAGTGTATAGTGTAGTGTATAGTGTGGTGTGTAGTGTATAGTAGTGTATAGTGTAGTGTATAGTGTGGTGTGTAGTGTATAGTAGTGTATAGTGTAGTGTATAGTGTAGTGTGTAGTGTATAGTGTAGTGTATAGTAGTGTAGTGTATAGTAGTGTATAGTGTAGTGTATAGTAGTGTAGTGTATAGTGTAGTGTATGGTGTAGCTGCCAGGATTACATGCACAAACCCCCAGGACGCAACATGGTAACCATGATGTCATCACTGCGACTGCACAACAGCCAATCAGCTGCCAGGATTACACAAACCCCCCAGGACGCAACATGGTAACCGTGATGTCACCACTGCGACTGCACAACAGCCAATCAGCTGCCAGGATTACACAAACCCCCAGGACACAACATGGTAACCGTGATGTCACCGCTGCGACTGCACAACAGCCAATCAGCTGCCAGGATTACACAAACCCCCAGGACGCAACATGGTAACCGTGATGTCACCGCTGCGACTGCACAACAGCCAATCAGCTGCCAGGATTACACGCACAAACCCCCCCCAGGACGCAACATGGTAACCGTGATGTCACCGCTGCGACTGCACAACAGCCAATCAGCTGCCAGGATTACACGCACAAACCCCCCCCAAGGACGCAACATGGTAACCGTGATGTCACCGCTGCGACTGCACAACAGCCAATCAGCTGCCAGGATTACACGCACAAACCCCCCCAGGACGCAACATGGTAACCGTGATGTCACCGCTGCGACTGCACAACAGCCAATCAGCTGCCAGGATTACACGCACAAACCCCCCCCAGGACGCAACATGGTAACCGTGATGTCACCGCTGCGACTGCACAACAGCCAATCAGCTGCCAGGACTACACAAACCCCCCCCCAGGACGCAAAATGGGCGGCTTTGCCGAATGTTTATTCGAGTTCCACCCAGGAGTAAACCCGTGCCCACCGGGGGATGGTCCTGCGTGCGTGTACGTACGTACGTGCGCACGCGTGTATGCTACAACTTCTTTTGCACCATACATATCGCGTCCCCCTCCCCCACCCACTCCCCCTGCGATAAATCGGAGGCGCGCTGAAAGGTCAACCAAACGTGAACACGGCAAAAACAAACAAAACAAACAATAACGTTCTAAAGAAATGCAATCGTAGTCACAATCGGTGTCGGGGGGTTCCAACTAGCAGCGGGGCCCTGTAGCAAGCGTTATGAAGGGGCCCTGAATTAAATTTAAATATTAAAAACACGAAAAATGTGTGACTTGCACGGCAAAGCAATTGTACGTTTTCATTTGCTACGAAGGCGGATAACGCGACGCATCGCTAACCTTAAACGCCACCCACAGTCGTCCTGAAAAAGCTTGAAGGCAGTATAGTACTATAGTCGTAGCCAGTGCCGTTTTAAGCGCGTGTGGGGCCCGTAGCAAATGTTTTAAAGGGGCCCCTAAGTTAAACAAAAAAAAACGTAAACACATTTTTTTTACTTGTACAGTAAAGTAATTGGATTTGTTTTCATTTGCTACACAGCCAGATAACACGTCAAATCGCTAACCTTTAAACACCCCGGTCGTTCGTAAAAGTCGAAGGCGGTATAGTACTGTAGTAATAAAGCAAGTGCAGAGTCACTGAACGGGAATTGAGAGATTGAAGGCGTTTAGCACGGGGCCCCTTTAAAGTGCGTGGGCCCGTAGCTTTTGGAGCGAATTTTGCTACCACAATAATCCGCCACTGCCTAGTATCAAAAGAAGCTACACGTGTAGTAGCTACGCGTGTAGTAGCTACTACACTACACATGTAGTAGCTACTACACTACACATGTAGTAGCTACTACACTACACATGTAGTAGCTACTACACATACTACACATGTAGTAGCTACTACACATACTACACATGTAGTAGCTACTACACATACTACACATGTAGTAGCTACTACACATACTACACATGTAGTAGCTACTACACATACTACACATGTAGTAGCTACTATACTACACATGTAGTAGCTACTATACTACACATGTAGTAGCTACTATACTACACATGTAGTAGCTACTATACTACACATGTAGTAGCTACTACACATACTATACATGTAGTAGTAGCTACTATACATGTAGTAGCAGCTACTACATATGTAGCTACTATACATGTAGTAGCAGCTACTACATATGTAGCTACAATACATGTAGTAGCCACATATGTAGTAGCTACTACACATGTGTAGTAGTAGCTACTATACATGTAGTAGTAGCTACTACTACATGTACAGTAGCTACTACTACATGTATAGCAGCTGCTACTACATGTATAGCTACTACTACTACACGTGTAGTAGTAGTAGCTATACGTAGTAGCTACACATGTGTAGTAGCTACTACATATGTAGTACTACATATGTAGTAGCTACTATACTACATGTATAGTAGCTACTACTACATGTAGTATAGTAGCTACTACTACATGTATAGTAGCTGCTACTACATGTATAGTAGCTGCTACTACATGTATAGCTACTACTACTACACGTGTAGTAGTAGCTACGGGCCCCGTACTTTCAAGGGCCCCGCGCTAAACGCCTTCAAGCCATCAATTCCGGCTCAGTAACTCTGCACTTGCTCTGTCACTACAGTACTACACCGCCTTCGACTATCACGAACGACCGGGGTGTTTAAGGCGAGCGATTTGTCGTATTATCTGGCCGTGTGGCAAATGAAAAAAAACAATTACAATCACTTGTGCGTTTTAACATTTAAGCGTCTTACATGTGTCTCTGTCATTTAGGGCATCCCATATAACGCACGCTACAAGCCCCGCACGGGCCTAGTCCGGCACGGCTACTCGGATAATCCCGGCACTGGTCACAATCTCAAGAGCGTTGGGGGTTTCTCAACCCTGTGGTGTAGCATCGCGTGTGTGTGTGTGTGTGGGGGACTAATTAATCGAACACACGGATTGAGAGCGGTGGGGGCCGCACGCAAGCTCCCCTCCGTTCAACGCCTCCACCTCCTCACCCGCCCGCGCGCATCACCTATCCATACTCATCTATCAATACTCATATATCAATACTCATATATCAATACACATCTATCAATACTCATCGATCCATACACATCTATCAATACTCATCTATCAATACTCATCTATCAATACTCATCTATCAATACTCATCTATCAATACTCATCTATCAATACTCATCTATCAATACTCATCTATCAATACTCATCTATCAATACTCATCTATCAATACTCATCTATCAATACTCATCTATCAATACTCATCTATCAATACTCATCTATCAATACTCATCTATCCATACTCATCTATCAATACTCATCTATCCATACACATCTATCCATACTCATCTATCCATACACATCTATCCATACACATCTATCCATACTCATCTATCCATACTCATCTATCAATACTCACCTATCAATACTCACCTATCCATACACATCTATCAATACTCATCTATCCATACTCATCTATCAATACTCATCGATCCATACTCATCGATCCATACTCACCTATCAATACTCACCTATCCATACACATCTATCAATACTCATCTATCAATACTCATCTATCCATACTCATCTATCAATACTCATCGATCCATACTCATCCATCCATACTCACCTATCAATACTCATCTATCCATACTCACCTATCAATACTCACCTATCAATACTCATCCATCAACACCCATCGATCCATACTCATCTATCAATACTCTTCTATCCATAATCACCTATCCATAATCACCTATCAATACTCATCCATCAATACCCATCGATCCATACTCATCTATCAATACTCTTCTATCCATAATCACCTATCCATAATCACCTATCAATACTCATCCATCAATACTCACCTATCCATACACATCTATCAATACTCTTCTATCCATAATCACCTATCCATAATCACCTATCAATACTCATCGATCCACACCCATCGATCCATACTCACCCATCCACGCGGCGCACTTCGCCTAACGAGCCGGAAGCGGTGAGAGGCCGTCGAATCGAAACATCGAGACGTCGATCAGAAACAGCGGCGGCGGGGCATCAACGGTGGGGCATCAACGGTGGGGCATCAACGGCGTCATCAACGGCGTCATCAACGGCGGGGCATCAACAGCCGGCATCAACGGCCGGCATCAACGGCCGGCATCAACAGCCGGCATCAACGGCCGGCATCAACGGCGTCATCAACGGCGGGGCATCAACGGCGGGGCATCAACGGCCGGCATCAACGGTGTCATCAACGGTGGGGCATCAACGGCGGGGCATCAACGGCCGGCATCAACGGTGGGGCATCAACGGCGGGGCATCAACGGCGTCATCAACGGCGTCATCAACGGCGGGGCATCAACGGCGTCATCAACGGCGGGGCATCAACGGCGTCATCAACAGCGTCATCAACGGTGTCATCAACGGCGGGGCATCAACGGCGTCATCAACGGCGGGGCATCAACGGCGTCATCAACGGCGTCATCAACGGCGTCATCAACGGCGGGGCATCAACGGCGTCATCAACAGCGTCATCAACGGCGTCATCAACGGCGTCATCAACGGCGGGGCATCAACGGCGTCATCAACGGCGTCATCAACGGCGGGGCATCAACGGCCGGCATCAACGGTGGGGCATCAACGGCGGGGCATCAACGGCCGGCATCAACGGCGTCATCAACGGCGTCATCAACGGCGTCATCAACGGCCGGCATCAACAGCGTCATCAACGGCGTCATCAACGGCGGGGCATCAACGGCGTCATCAACGGCGGGGCATCAACGGCGTCATCAACGGCGGGGCATCAACGGTGGGGCATCAACGGCGGGGCATCAACGGCGTCATCAACGGCCGGCATCAACAGCGTCATCAACGGCCGGCATCAACGGTGGGGCATCAACGGCGTCATCAACGGCGTCATCAACGGCGGGGCATCAACGGTGGGGCATCAACGGCGGGGCATCAACGGCGTCATCAACGGCCGGCATCAACGGTGGGGCATCAACGGCGTCATCAACGGCGTCATCAACGGCGGGGCATCAACGGCGTCATCAACGGCGGTATCAACGGCGGCGGGGCATCAACGGCGGCCCCGGTGGGGACGGCGACGTTTCGCGGAGGGCCTTGGCCGGCCACGGGCGGCCAGGACGAGGGGCTACGGTGGTCCAGGGCCGTCGTGGTGGGGCGGGCGGCGAGCTCCCAAGACCTTGCGATCGATTCGTCGTGGTCGTCGTGGTCGTGGTCGTGGTCGCGAGCGAGCGAGCGAGCGAGTGAGGCCGTGTTGGTCGCGAGTGAGTGAGTGAGGCCGTGTTGGTCGCGAGTGAGGCCGTGTTGGTCGCGAGGGAGGCCGTGTTGGTCGTGAGTGAGGCCGTGTTGGTCGCGAGTGAGGCCGTGTTGGTCGTGAGTGAGGCCGTGTTGGTCGCGAGGGAGGCCGTGTTGGTCGTGAGTGAGGCCGTGTTGGTCGCGAGCGAGTGAGGCCGTGTTGGTCGCGAGTGAGTGAGGCCGTGTTGGTCGTGAGTGAGGCCGTGTTGGTCGCGAGTGAGTGAGGCCGTGTTGGTCGCGAGCGAGTGAGTGAGGCCGTGTTGGTCGCGAGCGAGTGAGGCCGTGTTGGTCGCGAGCGAGTGAGTGAGGCCGTGTTGGTCGTGAGTGAGGCCGTGTTGGTCGCGAGTGAGTGAGGCCGTGTTGGTCGCGAGCGAGTGAGTGAGGCCGTGTTGGTCGCGAGTGAGTGAGGCCGTGTTGGTCGCGAGCGAGTGAGGCCGTGTTGGTCGCGAGCGAGTGAGTGAGGCCGTGTTGGTCGCGAGTGAGTGAGGCCGTGTTGGTCGCGAGCGAGTGAGTGAGGCCGTGTTGGTCGCGAGCGAGTGAGTGAGGCCGTGTTGGTCGCGAGCGAGTGAGTGAGGCCGTGTTGGTCGCGAGCGAGTGAGTGAGGCCGTGTTGGTCGCGAGTGAGTGAGGCCGTGTTGGTCGCGAGTGAGTGAGGCCGTGTTGGTCGCGAGTGAGTGAGGCCGTGTTGGTCGCGAGCGAGTGAGGCCGTGTTGGTCGCGAGCGAGTGAGGCCGTGTTGGTCGCGAGGGAGGCCGTGTTGGTCGCGAGTGAGGCCGTGTTGGTCGCGAGTGAGTGAGGCCGTGTTGGTCGCGAGTGAGGCCGTGTTGGTCGCGAGGGAGGCCGTGTTGGTCGCGAGCGAGCGAGCGAGTGAGGCCGTGTTGGTCGCGAGCGAGCGAGTGAGTGAGGCCGTGCTGGTCGCGAGCGAGGCAATGGCCGTCTGTGTGCTCCCCACGTCTGCCACTTGCCGATGCGATCCTCCACGGTGCCCCGTGAGCATGATTGACCCCATCGTCCGCAAACACCCACCAATAAAGGTCGCCCAACGCCACGGCGGGGTCTCTGTGAGGGTCTATGGGGGTCTCCGTGGGGGTCTCTGTGAGAGTCTATGGGGGTCTCTGTGAGGGTCTCCGTGAGGGTCTATGGGGGTCTCTGTGAGAGGTCTCTGTGAGAGTCTATGGGGGTCTCCGTGAGAGTCTATGGGGGTCTCTGTGAGGGTCTATGGGGGTCTCTGTGAGTCTATGGGGGTCTCTGTGAGAGTCTATGGGGGTCTCCGTGAGGGTCTATGGGGGTCTCCGTGGGGGTCTATGGGGGTCTCCCTGGGGGTCTATGGGGGTCTATGTGAGGGTCTATGGGGGTCTCTGTGAGAGTCTATGGGGGTCTATGGGGGTCTCTGTGGGAGTCTATGGGGGTCTTTGTGAGGGTCTCTGGGGGTCTCTGTAAGGGTCTATGGGGGTCTCTGTGAGCGTCTATGGGGGTCTCCGTGAGAGTCTATGGGGGTCTCTGTGAGGGTCTATGGGGGTCTCTGTGAGAGTCTATGGGGGTCTATGGGGGTCTCTGTGGGAGTCTATGGGGGTCTCTGTGAGGGTCTCTGGGGGTCTCTGTGAGGGTCTATGGGGGTCTCTGTGGGAGTCTATGGGGGTCTCTGTGAGGGTCTATGGGGGTCTCTGTGAGAGTCTATGGGGGTCTCCGTGAGAGTCTATGGGGGTCTCTGTGAGGGTCTATGGGGGTCTCTGTGAGAGTCTATGGGGGTCTCCGTGAGGGTCTATGGGGGTCTCTATGAGAGTCTATGGGGGTCTCTGTGGGGGTCTATGGGGGTCTCCGTGAGGGTCTATGGGGGTCTCCGTGAGGGTCTATGGGGTCTCTGTGAGAGTCTATGGGGGTCTCCGTGAGGGTCTATGGGGGTCTCCGTGAGGATCTATGGGGGTCTCTGTGAGAGTCTATGGGGGTCTCTGTGAGAGTCTATGGGGGTCTCTGTGAGGGTCTATGGGGTCTCCGTGAGAGTCTATGGGGGTCTCTGTGAGAGTCTATGGGGGTCTCTGTGAGAGTCTATGGGGTCTCCGTGAGAGTCTATGGGGGTCTCTGTGAGAGTCTAAGGGGGTCTCTGTGAGGGTCTATGGGGGTCTCTTTGAGTCTATGGGGGTCTCTGTGAGAGTCTATGGGGGTCTCCGTGAGGGTCTATGGGGGTCTCTGTGAGAGTCTCTGGGGGTCTCCGTGAGGATCTATGGGGGTCTCTGTGAGAGTCTATGGGGGTCTCTGTGAGAGTCTATGGGGGTCTCTATGAGAGTCTATGGGGGTCTCTGTGGGGGTCTAAGGGGGTCTCTGTGAGGGTCTAAGGGGGTCTCTGTGAGAGTCTATGGGGTCTCTGTGAGAGTCTATGGGGGTCTCTGTGAGGGTCTATGGGGGTCTCTGTGAGAGTCTATGGGGGTCTCTGTGAGGGTCTATGGGGGTCTCTGTGAGGGTCTATGGGGGTCTCTGTGAGGGTCTATGGGGGTCTATGGGGGTCTCCGTGGGGGTCTATGGGGGTCTCTGTGAGGGTCTAAGGGGGTCTCTGTGAGGGTCTATGGGGGTCTCTGTGAGAGTCTATGGGGGTCTGTGAGAGTCTAAGGGGGTCTCTGTGAGGGTCTATGGGGGTCTCTGTGAGAGTCTATGGGGGTCTCTGTGAGAGTCTATGGGGGTCTCTGTGAGAGTCTATGGGGGTCTCCGTGAGGGTCTCCGTGAGCGGCTATGGGGGTCTCCGTACGAGTCTAAGGGGGTCGCCGTGAGAGTCTATGGGGGTCTCTGTGAGAGTCTATGGGGGTCTCTGTGGGGGTCTCCGTGAGGGTCTATGGGGGTCTCTGTGAGAGTCTATGGGGGTCTCTGTGAGAGTCTATGGGGGTCTCTGTGGGGGTCTCCGTGAGGGTCTATGGGGGTCTCTGTGGGGGTCTCCGTGGGGGTCTATGGGGGTCTCTGTGAGAGTCTATGGGGGTCTCTGTGAGGGTCTATGGGGGTCTCCGTGAGGGTCTCCGTGAGGATCTATGGGGGTCTCTGTGAGGGTCTCCGTGAGGATCTATGGGGGTCTCTGTGAGGGTCTATGGGGGTCTCCGTGAGGGTCTATGGGGGTCTCTGTGAGGGTCTCCGTGAGGATCTATGGGGGTCTCTATGAGAGTCTATGGGGGTCTCCGTGGGGGTCTACGGGGGTCTCTGTGCGAGTCTATGGGGGTCTCTGTGAGGGTCTATGGGGGTCTCTGTGAGGGTCTCCGTGAGGATCTATGGGGGTCTCTATGAGAGTCTATGGGGGTCTCCGTGGGGGTCTACGGGGGTCTCTGTGCGAGTCTATGGGGGTCTCTGTGAGGGTCTATGGGGGTCTCCGTGAGGGTCTATGGGGTCTCCGTGAGGGTCTCCGTGAGAGTCTATGGGGGTCTCTGTGCGAGTCTATGGGGGTCTCTGTGAGGGTCTATGGGGGTCTCCGTGAGGGTCTATGGGGTCTCCGTGAGGGTCTACGTGAGAGGCTATGGGGGTCTCCGTACGAGTCTCTGGGGGGTCTCTCTGGGGGTCTCCGTGCGACGAGTCTGTGGGTCTCCGTGCGACGAGTCTATGGGGGTGCCTTTGCGAATCTGTGGGTCTCTACGAGAGTCTGAGAGCCTCTCGGCTAGTCCTATGGCCACCGCCGCACGACCGTTCACCGATGAACAGACGTAGCGAGCTTCACGCCTGCGGGCGCGGCGCGGAGGGGTGCCGTGGAAGGAGTTTAGTGATGGGCAGAGTAGTTCGATCAACGAGGCATTCGTAGGCCAGTTCAAGGCCAGCTTTAGGAGTGTTTTAGCGGTTTAGGCCAGCTCATTCCGGGCTAGGTCAGTTTATCGCCAGGTTTAGGAGTGTTTTATGCGTTCCAAACTGGCTTAAGTTGGTCCAAGTTGGTTTACGGTAAGTGTAAGCCAGTTTTAGGAGTGGTTTAAGCCGGTTTAACCCAGATTTTTAAACGTAGTTTAAGCCGGTTTAGGAGTGGATTTAAACCTCTCCAAACCGGTTTAGGCGTGTTTTGGAATGGTTTAAGCCGGCTTATCCTATGGTTTAGGAGTGGTTTGAACCAGGCTTAGGAGTGGTTTAAACCGGTTTATGCGTGTTTTGGAATGGTTTAAGCCGGCTTATCCTATGGTTTAGGAGTGGTTTGAACCAGGCTTAGGAGCGGTTTAAACCGGTTTATGCGTGTTTTGGAATGGTTTAAGCCGGCTTATCCTATGGTTTAGGAGTGGTTTGAACCAGGCTTAGGAGCGGTTTAAACCGGTTTAGGCGTGTTTTGGAATGGTTTAAGCCGGTTTAACTCGCGTTCATCAGTGGTTTAACCGGAGCTTAGGAGTGGTTTAAACCTGCATAAACCGGTTAAGACATGATTTGGAATGGTTTAAGCCATTTGAACCTCCGATTTAGGAGTGGTTTAAGCCTGTTTAACACCCAGGCTTGGGAGTGGTTTAAACCCGGTTTATTCTGGTTTAGCCATAATCAGGAATGGTTTAAGCCGGTTTAACCCGGGCTTTAGGAGTGGTTTAAACCCGGTTTAGTCCGGTTTAGCCATAATCAGGAATGGTTTAAGCCGGTTTAACCCGGGCCTTAGGAGTGGTTTAAACCCGGTTTAGTCCGGTTTAGCCATAATCAGGAATGGTTTAAGCCGGTTTAACCCGGGCCTTAGGAGTGGTTTAAACCCGGTTTAGTCCGGTTTAGCCATAATCAGGAATGGTTTAAGCCGGTTTAACCCGGGCTTTAGGAGTGGTTTAAACCCGGTTTAGTCCGGTTTAGCCATAATCATGAATGGTTTAAGCCGGTTTAACCCGGGCCTTAGGAGTGGTTTAAACCCGGTTTAGTCCGGTTTAGCCATAATCATGAATGGTTTAAGCCGGTTTAACCCGGGCCTTAGGAGTGGTTTAAACCCGGTTTAGTCCGGTTTAGCCATAATCATGAATGGTTTAAGCCGGTTTAACCCGGGCCTTAGGAGTGGTTTAAACCCGGTTTAGTCCGGTTTAGCCATAATCATGAATGGTTTAAGCCGGTTTAACCCGGGCCTTAGGAGTGGTTTAAACCCGGTTTAGTCCGGTTTAGCCATAATCAGGAATGGTTTAAGCCGGTTTAACCCGGGCCTTAGGAGTGGTTTAAACCCGGTTTATTCCGGTTTAGCCATAATCAGGAATGGTTTAAACCGGTTTAACCCGGGACTTAGGAGTGGTTTAAACCCGGTTTAGTCCGGTTTAGCCATAATCAGGAATTGTTTAAGCCGGTTTAACCGGGGCCTTAGGAGTGGTTTAAACCCGGTTTAGTCCGGTTTAGCCATAATCATGAATGGTTTAAGCCGGTTTAACCCGGGCCTTAGGAGTGGTTTAAACCTGTCTAAACCAGTTCAGGCATATGTTGGAGTGGTCTAATCCGGTTTAAGCCGGGCGGCATGACAGAGGTGGTTGCGGGGGTTAGGGGGACGCTGTAGCAGACTGTTTGTCCAGGTTGAAGAGGGCGAGGATGTCCATCATGGACGAGCGAATGTTGGCACCAAAGCGGTGAGAATCCTGGGGAGAAGAGGGGGGGGAGAGATGGTGAGGGGGGGGGAGATGGTGAGAGGAGGAGGCCACAACAACGGCCGCCGCCGCCGCCACCACCACCACCACGTCCACCATGTGTCCACCACCACAAATACCACCACCACGTCCACCACCACTACCACGTCCACCATGTGTCCAACACCACCACCACGTGTCCAACACCACCACCACCACGTGTCCAACACCACCACCACCACGTGTCCAACACCACCACCACCACCACGTGTCCAACACCACCACCACGTCCACCATGTGTCCACCACCACAAATACCACCACCACGTCCACCATGTGTCCAACACCACCACCACGTGTCCAACAACACCACCACCACCACGTGTCCAACACCACCACCACCACCACCACCACATGTCCAACACCACCACCACCACGTCCACCATGTGTCCACCACCACAAATACCACCACCACCACGTTCACTATGTGTCCAACACCACCACCACCACCACGTGTCCAACACCACCACCACCACGTGTCCAACACCACCACCACCACGTGTCCAACACCACCACCACCACCACCACCACGTGTCCAACACCACCACCACCACCACGTGTCCAACACCACCACCACCACCACGTGTCCAACACCACCACCACCACCACCACGTGTCCAACACCACAACCACGTCCACCATGTGTCCACCACTACCACGTCCAACACCACCACCACCACCACGTCCACCATGTTTCCACCACCACAAATACCACCACCACCACGTCCACCAAGTGTCCAACACCACCACCACCACGTGTCCAACACCACCACCACGTGTCCAACACCACCACCACGTCCACCATGTGTCCACCACCACAAATACCACCACCACCACGTGTCCAACACCACCACCACCACGTGTCCAACACCACCACCACCACCACGTGTCCAACACCACCACCACCATGTGTCCAACACCGCCACCACCACCACGTGTCCAACACCACCACCACCACCACCACGTGTCCAACACCACCACCACCACCACGTGTCCAACACCACCACCACCACGTGTCCAACACCACCACCACCACGTGTCCAACACCACCACCACCACCACCACGTGTCCAACACCACCACCACCACGTGTCCAACACCACCACCACCACGTGTCCAACACCACCACCACCACCACCACGTGTCCAACACCACCACCACGTCCAGCATGTGTCCACCACCACCACGTCCAACACCACCACCACCACCACGTCCACCATGTGTCCACCACCACAAATACCACCACCACCACATTCACCATGTGTCCAACACCACCACCACCACCACGTGTCCAACACCACCACCACCACCACGTGTCCAACACCACCACCACGTCCACCATGTGTCCACCACCACAAATACCACCACCACCACGTTCACTATGTGTCCAACACCACCACCACCACCACCACGTGTCCAACACCACCACCACCACCACCACAACCACCACCACCACCGGTACCAGCTGGTGCGCCCTCTCACCGTCTCAGGGCAGGAGAATTTGCTGGAGATGTGGAAGTTGATGAGGCTGTCGCCCATGATGATGTAGGAGACGCCGTACCCATCATCCGTCACCTGCGGGCGGGAGACACCTCAACCGCCCGCTCGCCCGCCCGTCCACTCGCCCGCCCGCTCAACCACTCACTCATCCACCCGCTCAACCACCCGCTCATCCACCCGCTCATCCACCCGCTCATCCACCCGCTCAACCACCCGCTCATCCACCCGCTCATCCACCCACGCAACCACCCACTCAACCACCTACTCATCCACCCGCTCATCCACCCGCTCATCCACCCGCTCATCCACCCGCTCAACCACCAGCTCATCCACCCGCTCATCCACCCGCTCATCCACCCACTCAACCACCTACGCAACCACCCACTCATCCACCCGCTCATCCACCCGCTCATCCACCCGCTCATCCACCAGCTCATCCACCCGCTCATCCACCCACGCAACCACCCACTCAACCACCTACTCATCCAACCACTCAACCACCCGCTCAACCACCCGCTCATCCACCCACGCAAACCACCCACTCAACAACCTACTCATCCACCCACTCAACCACCCACTCATCCACCCAGTCATCTTCTCGCTCACTTAACTCTCCCTAACCCTCCCTCCCCTTCTATCCGACTCTCTGAGTGGGTGTCTGCATGAGTATAGATGTCTTTGTGAGAGTCTGTGGGTCTCTATGTGAGGGTCTGTGGGTCTCCATGTGATGAGTCCGATTGAGTCCCTGTGAGTCTGAGTGAGTCTGAGTGAATCTGAGTGAGTCTCTGAGTGAGTCTCTGAGTGAGTCTCTGCGTGAGTCTCTGCGTGAGTCTCTGCGCGAGTCTGAGTGAGTCTCTGCGTGAGTCTCTGAGTCCCTGTGAGTCTCTGTGTGAGCCTCTGTGAGTCTTTGCGTGAGTCTCTGCGTGAGTCTTAGTGAGTCTCTGCGTGAGTCTTAGTGAGTCTCTGTGTGAGTCTGAGTGAGTGTCTGCGTGAGCCTCTCTGTGAGTCTCTGTGTGAGTCTCTGAGTGAGTCTTAGTGAGTCTCTGAGTGAGTCTCTGCGTGAGTCTCTGCAAGAGTCTGAGTGAGTCTCTGTGTGAGTCTCTGTGTGAGTCTCTGAGTGAGTCTCTGTGTGAGTCTCTGTGTGAGTCTCTGTGTGAGTCTCTGCGTGAGTCTCTGTGTGAGTCTCTGTGTGAGTCTCTGTGTGAGTCTCTGTGTGAGTCTCTGCGTGAGTCTCTGTGTGAGTCTCTGCGTGTGTCTCTCTGCGAGTCTCTGCGTGAGTCTCTGTGTGAGTCTTAGTGAGTCTCTGAGTGAGTCTCTGCGTGAGTCTCTGCATGAGTCTGAGTGAGTCTCTGTGTGAGTCTCTGTGTGAGTCTCTGTGTGAGTCTCTGAGTGAGTCTCACGTGCCCGAAGCCTCCCCCGGAGGACTGGTGGCGAGGGAAGCGTGCCAGGTCAAACAGCTCCACGTGGTGTGAGTCTCTGTGTGAGTCTCTGAGTGAGTCTCTGAGTGAGTCTCTGAGTGAGTCTCTCTGTGAGTCTCTGTGTGAGTCTCTGCGTGAGTCTCTGTGTGAGACTGTGTGAGTCTCTGTGTGACTCTCTGAGTGAGTCTCTGAGTGAGTCTCTGTGTGAGTCTCTGTGTGAGTCTCTGTGTGAGTCTCTGCGTGCGTCTCTCTGCGAGTCTCTGCGTGAGTCTCTGCGTGAGTCTCTGTGTGAGTCTCTGCGTGAGTCTCTGTGAGTCTGAGTGAGTCTCTGCGTGAGTCTCTGCGTGAGTCTCTGTGTGAGACTGTGTGAGTCTCTGTGTGAGTCTCTGAGTGAGTCTCTGTGTGAGTCTCTGTGTGAGTCTCTGTGTGAGTCTCTGCGTGAGTCTCTGCGTGAGTCTCTGCGTGAGTCTCTGCGAGTCTCTGAGTGAGTCTCTGCGTGAGTCTCTATGTGAGTCTTAGTGAGTCTCTGTGTGAGTCTCTGTGTGAGTCTCTGTGTGAATCTTAGCGAGTCTCTGTGTGAGTCTGAGTGAGTCTCAGTGTGAGTCTCTGTGTGAGTCCCTGTGAGTCTCTGTGAGTCTCTGTGTGAGTCCCTGTGAGTCTCTGTGTGAGTCTCTGTGTGAGTCTCTGCGTGAGTATGAGTGAGCCTCTGCGTGAGTCTCTGTGTGAGTCTCTGAGTGAGTCTGAGTGAGTCTCTGAGTGAGTCTCTGTGAGTGTCTCTGAGTGAGTCTATGCGTGAGTCTCTGAGTGAGTCTCTGAGTGAGTCTCTGTGTGAGGCTCTGTGTGAGTCTCTGTGTGAGTCTCTGAGTGAGTCTCTGAGTGAGTCTCTGAGTGAGTCTGAGTGAGTCTCTGAGGGAGTCTCTGTGAGTCTCTGTGTGAGTCTGAGTGAGTCTCTCACAGGCCCGAAGCCTCCCCCGGAGGACTGGTGGCGAGGGAAGCGTGCCAGGTCAAACAGCTCCACGTGGTGTGAGTCTCTGTGTGAGTCTCTGTGTGAGTCTCTGTGTGAGTCTCTGAGTGAGTCTCTGTGTGAGTCTCTGTGTGAGTCTCTGTGTGAGTCTTAGTGAGTCTCTGAGTGAGTCTCTGTGTGAGTCTCTGTGTGAGTCTCTCTGTGAGTCTCTGAGTGAGTCTCTGTGTGAGTCTCTGTGTGAGTCTCTGTGTGAGTCTCTGAGTGAGTCTCTGTGTGAGTCTCTGAGTGAGTCTCTGTGTGAGTCTGAGTGAGTCTGAGTGAGTCTGAGTGAGTCTCACAGGCCCGAAGCCTCCCCCGGAGGACTGGTGGCGAGGGAAGCGTGCCAGGTCAAACAGCTCCACGTGCTGTGAGTCTCTGAGTGAGTCTCTGCGTGAGTCTCTGTGTGAGTCTGAGTGAGTCTCTGTGTGAGTCTCTGAGTGAGTCTCTGTATGAGTCTCTGAGTGAGTCTCTGAGTGAGTCTCTGAGTGAGTCTCTGTGTGAGTCTGAGTGAGTCTCACAGACCCGAAGCCTCCCCCGGAGGACTGGTGGCGAGGGAAGCGTGCCAGGTCAAACAGCTCCACGTGCTGTGAGTCTCTGTGTGAGTCTCTGTGTGAGCCTCTCTGTGAGTCTCTGAGTGAGTCTCTGTGTGAGTCTCTGAGTGAGTCTCTGTGTGAGTCTCTGCGTGAGTCCCTGTGAGTCTCTGTGTGAGTCTCTGTGTGAGTCTCTGTGTGAGTCTTAGTGAGTCTCTGTGTGAGTCTCTGTGTGAGTCTTAGTGAGTCTCTGTGTGAGTCTCTGTGTGAGTCTTAGTGAGTCTCTGTGTGAGTCTCTGTGTGAGTCTTAGTGAGTCTCTGTGAGTCTGATTGAGTCTCTGAGTGAGTCTCTGTGAGTATGAGTGAGTCTGGGTCTCTGTGAGTCTTAGTGAGTCTCTGCGTGAGTCTCTGTGTGAGTCTGAGTGAGTCTCTGAGTGAGTCTCTCTGTGAGTCTCTGTGTGAGTCACTGTGTGAGTCTCTGTGTGAGTCTCTGAGTGAGTCTCTGTGTGAGTCTCTGAGTGAGCCTCTGTGTGAGTCTCTGAGTGAGTCTCTGTGTGAGTCTCTGAGTGAGTCTGAGTGAGTCTCTGAGTGAGTCTCTGTGTGAGTCTCTGAGTGAGTCTGAGTGAGTCTCTGAGTGAGTCTCTCTGTGAGTCTCTGTGTGAGTCACTGTGTGAGTCTCTGTGTGAGTCTCTGAGTGAGTCTCTGTGTGAGTCTCTGAGTGAGTCTCTGTGTGAGTCTCTGAGTGAGTCTCTGTGTGAGTCTCTGAGTGAGTCTGAGTGAGTCTCTGAGTGAGTCTCTTTGAGTCTGAGTGAGTCTGAGTCTCTGTGAGTCTTAGTGAGTCTCTGTGTGAGTCTCTGTGTGAGTCTGAGTGAGTCTCTGTGTGAGTCTCTGTGTGAGTCTGTGTGAGTCTCTGTGTGAGTCTTAGTGAGTCTTAGTGTGTCTCTGTGTGAGTCTCTGTGTGAGTCTCTGAGTGAGTCTGTGTGAGTTCCTGTGTGAGTCTCTGTGTGAGTCTCTGTGTGAGTCTCTGAGCGAGTCTCTGTGTGAGTCTCTGTGTGAGTTCTGTGTGAGTCTCTGCGTGAGTCTCTGAGTGAGTCTCTGCGTGAGTCTCTGTGTGAGTCTGAGTGAGTCTCTGTGTGAGTCTCTGAGTGAGTCTCTCTGTGAGTCTCTGTGAGTCTCTGTCTGAGTCTCTGAGTGAGTCTCTGTGAGTCTCACAGGCCCGAAGCCTCCCCCCGAGGACTGGTGGCGAGGGAAGCGTGCCAGGTCAAACAGCTCCACGTGCTGTGAGTCCAAGTGAGTCTCTCTGTGAGTCTCTGTGTGAGTCTCTGAGTGAGTCTCTGTGTGAGTCTCTGTGTGAGTCTCTGTGTGAGTCTTAGTGAGTCTCTGAGTGAGTCTCTGTGTGAGTCTCTGTGTGAGTCTCTGTGTGAGTCTCTGAGTGAGTCTCTGTGTGAGTCTCTGTGTGAGTCTCTGAGTGAGTCTCTGTGTGAGTCTCTGAGTGAGTCTCTGTGTGAGTCTGAGTGAGTCTGAGTGAGTCTCACAGGCCCGAAGCCTCCCCCGGAGGACTGGTGGCGAGGGAAGCGTGCCAGGTCAAACAGCTCCACGTGCTGTGAGTCTCTGAGTGAGTCTCTGCGTGAGTCTCTGTGTGAGTCTGAGTGAGTCTCTGTGTGAGTCTCTGAGTGAGTCTCTGTATGAGTCTCTGAGTGAGTCTCTGAGTGAGTCTCTGAGTGAGTCTCTGTGTGAGTCTGAGTGAGTCTCACAGACCCGAAGCCTCCCCCGGAGGACTGGTGGCGAGGGAAGCGTGCCAGGTCAAACAGCTCCACGTGCTGTGAGTCTCTGTGTGAGTCTCTGTGTGAGTCTCTCTGTGAGTCTCTGAGTGAGTCTCTGTGTGAGTCTCTGAGTGAGTCTCTGTGTGAGTCTCTGCGTGAGTCCCTGTGAGTCTCTGTGTGAGTCTCTGTGTGAGTCTCTGTGTGAGTCTTAGTGAGTCTCTGTGTGAGTCTCTGTGTGAGTCTTAGTGAGTCTCTGTGTGAGTCTCTGTGAGTCTGATTGAGTCTCTGAGTGAGTCTCTGTGAGTATGAGTGAGTCTGGGTCTCTGTGAGTCTTAGTGAGTCTCTGCGTGAGTCTCTGTGTGAGTCTGAGTGAGTCTCTGAGTGAGTCTCTCTGTGAGTCTCTGTGTGAGTCACTGTGTGAGTCTCTGTGTGAGTCTCTGAGTGAGTCTCTGTGTGAGTCTCTGAGTGAGCCTCTGTGTGAGTCTCTGAGTGAGTCTCTGTGTGAGTCTCTGAGTGAGTCTGAGTGAGTCTCTGAGTGAGTCTCTGTGTGAGTCTCTGAGTGAGTCTGAGTGAGTCTCTGAGTGAGTCTCTCTGTGAGTCTCTGTGTGAGTCACTGTGTGAGTCTCTGTGTGAGTCTCTGAGTGAGTCTCTGTGTGAGTCTCTGAGTGAGTCTCTGTGTGAGTCTCTGAGTGAGTCTCTGTGTGAGTCTCTGAGTGAGTCTGAGTGAGTCTCTGAGTGAGTCTCTTTGAGTCTGAGTGAGTCTGAGTCTCTGTGAGTCTTAGTGAGTCTCTGTGTGAGTCTCTGTGTGAGTCTGAGTGAGTCTCTGTGTGAGTCTCTGTGTGAGTCTGTGTGAGTCTCTGTGTGAGTCTTAGTGAGTCTTAGTGTGTCTCTGTGTGAGTCTCTGTGTGAGTCTCTGAGTGAGTCTGTGTGAGTTCCTGTGTGAGTCTCTGTGTGAGTCTCTGTGTGAGTCTCTGAGCGAGTCTCTGTGTGAGTCTCTGTGTGAGTTCTGTGTGAGTCTCTGCGTGAGTCTCTGAGTGAGTCTCTGCGTGAGTCTCTGTGTGAGTCTGAGTGAGTCTCTGTGTGAGTCTCTGAGTGAGTCTCTCTGTGAGTCTCTGTGAGTCTCTGTCTGAGTCTCTGAGTGAGTCTCTGTGAGTCTCACAGGCCCGAAGCCTCCCCCCGAGGACTGGTGGCGAGGGAAGCGTGCCAGGTCAAACAGCTCCATGTGCTGTGAGTCCAAGTGAGTCTCTCTGTGAGTCTCTGTGTGAGTCTCTGAGTGAGTCTCTGTGTGAGTCTCTGTGTGAGTCTCTGTGTGAGTCTTAGTGAGTCTCTGAGTGAGTCTCTGTGTGAGTCTCTGTGTGAGTCTCTGTGTGAGTCTCTGAGTGGGTCTCTGTGTGAGTCTCTGTGTGAGTCTCTGAGTGAGTCTCTGTGTGAGTCTCTGAGTGAGTCTCTGTGTGAGTCTGAGTGAGTCTGAGTGAGTCTCACAGGCCCGAAGCCTCCCCCGGAGGACTGGTGGCGAGGGAAGCGTGCCAGGTCAAACAGCTCCACGTGCTGTGAGTCTCTGAGTGAGTCTCTGCGTGAGTCTCTGTGTGAGTCTGAGTGAGTCTCTGTGTGAGTCTCTGAGTGAGTCTCTGTGTGAGTCTCTGTGTGAGTCTCTGAGTGAGTCTCTGTGTGAGTCTCTGTGTGTCTCTGAGTGAGTCTCTGTGTGTGTCTCTGTGAGTCTTAGTGAGTCTCTGAGTGAGTCTCTGTGTGAGTCTCTGTGTGAGTATCTGAGTGAGTCTCTGTGTGAGTCTCTGTGAGTCTCTGTGAGTCTCTGAGTGAGTCTCTGTGAGTCTCTGTGTAAGTCTATGCGTGAGTCTCTGTGTGAGTCTCTGTGTGAGTCTCTG
Source organism: Petromyzon marinus (assembly GCF_048934315.1). Taxonomy (NCBI): domain Eukaryota; kingdom Metazoa; phylum Chordata; class Hyperoartia; order Petromyzontiformes; family Petromyzontidae; genus Petromyzon; species Petromyzon marinus. The sequence goes on from NC_133746.1 coordinate 8,831,733, forward strand.
TGTGAGTCTCTGTGTGAGTCTTAGTGAGTCTCTGAGTGAGTCTCTCTGTGAGTCTTAGTGAGTCTCTGTGTGAGTCTCTGTGTGAGTCTCTCAGTGAATCTCTGAGTGAGTCTCTGAGTGAGTGTCTGAGTGAGTCTCTGCGTGAGTCTCTGCGTGAGTCTCTGAATGAGTCTCTGTGTGAGTCTCTGAGTGAGTCTCTGCGTGAGTCTCTGTGTGAGTCTCTGAGTGAGTCTCTGAGTGAGTCTCTGAGTGAGTCTGAGTGAGTCTCTGATTGAGTCTCTGTGAGTCTCTGTGTGAGTCTGAGTGAGACTCTCACAGGCCCGAAGCCTCCCCCGGAGGACTGGTGGCGAGGGAAGCGTGCCAGGTCAAACAGCTCCACGTGGTGTGAGTCTCTGAGTGAGTCTCTGTGTGAGTCTCTCTGTGAGTCTCTGAGTGAGTCTCTGAGTGAGTCTTAGTGAGTCTCTGAGTGAGTCTTAGTGAGTCTCTGTGTGAGTCTCTGAGTGAGTCTCTGAGTGAGTCTTAGTGAGTCTCTGAGTGAGTCTGAGTGAATCTGAGTGACTCTGAGTGAGTCTCTGTGTGAGTCTCTGTGTGAGTCTTAGTGTGTCTCTGTGTGAGTCTCTGTGTGAGTCTCTCTGTGAGTCTCTCTGTGAGTCTCTGTGTGAGTCTTAGTGAGTCTCTGTGTGAGTCTCTGTGAGTCTGATTGAGTCTCTGAGTGAGTCTCTGTGAGTCTGAGTGAGTCTGGGTCTCTGTGAGTCTTAGTGAGTCTCTGCGTGAGTCTCTGTGTGAGTCTGAGTGAGTCTCTGAGTGAGTCTCTCTGTGAGTCTCTGTGTGAGTCACTGTGTGAGTCTCTGTGTGAGTCTCTGAGTGAGTCTCTGTGTGAGTCTCTGAGTGAGTCTCTGTGTGAGTCTCTGAGTGAGTCTGAGTGAGTCTCTGAGTGAGTCTCTTTGAGTCTGAGTGAGTCTGAGTCTCTGTGAGTCTTAGTGAGTCTCTGTGTGAGTCTCTGTGTGAGTCTGAGTGAGTCTCTGTGTGAGTCTCTGTATGAGTCTGTGTGAGTCTCTGTGTGAGTCTTAGTGAGTCTTAGTGTGTCTCTGTGTGAGTCTCTGTGTGAGTCTCTGAGTGAGTCTGTGTGAGTTCCTGTGTGAGTCTCTGTGTGAGTCTCTGTGTGAGTCTCTGAGCGAGTCTCTGTGTGAGGCTCTGTGTGAGTTTCTGTGTGAGTCTCTGCGGGAGTCTCTGAGTGAGTCTCTGCGTGAGTCTCTGTGTGAGTCTGAGTGAGTCTCTGTGTGAGTCTCTGAGTGAGTCTCTCTGTGAGTCTCTGTGAGTCTCTGTCTGAGTCTCTGAGTGAGTCTCTGTGAGTCTCACTGGCCCGAAGCCTCCCCCCGAGGACTGGTGGCGAGGGAAGCGTGCCAGGTCAAACAGCTCCACGTGCTGTGAGTCCAAGTGAGTCTCTCTGTGAGTCTCTGTGTGAGTCTCTGAGTGAGTCTCTGTGTGAGTCTCTGTGTGAGTCTCTGTGTGAGTCTTAGTGAGTCTCTGAGTGAGTCTCTGTGTGAGTCTCTGTGTGAGTCTCTCTGTGAGTCTCTGAGTGAGTCTCTGTGTGAGTCTCTGTGTGAGTCTCTGAGTGAGTCTCTGTGTGAGTCTCTGAGTGAGTCTCTGTGTGAGTCTGAGTGAGTCTGAGTGAGTCTGAGTGAGTCTCACAGGCCCGAAGCCTCCCCCGGAGGACTGGTGGCGAGGGAAGCGTGCCAGGTCAAACAGCTCCACGTGCTGTGAGTCTCTGAGTGAGTCTCTGCGTGAGTCTCTGTGTGAGTCTGAGTGAGTCTCTGTGTGAGTCTCTGAGTGAGTCTCTGTGTGAGTCTCTGAGTGAGTCTCTGAGTGAGTCTCTGAGTGAGTCACTGAGTGAGTCTCTGTGTGAGTCTGAGTGAGTCTCACAGACCCGAAGCCTCCCCCGGAGGACTGGTGGCGAGGGAAGCGTGCCAGGTCAAACAGCTCCACGTGCTGTGAGTCTCTGTGTGAGTCTTAGTGAGTCTCTCTGTGAGTCTCTGAGTGAGTCTCTGTGTGAGTCTCTGAGTGAGTCTTAGTGAGTCTCTCACAGGCCCGAAGCCTCCCCCCGAGGACTGGTGGCGAGGGAAGCGTGCCAGGTCAAACAGCTCCACGTGCTGTGAGTCTCTGTGTGAGTCTCTGTGTGAGTCTCTCTGTGAGTCTCTGAGTGAGTCTCTGTGTGAGTCTCTGAGTGAGTCTCTGTGTGAGTCTCTGCGTGAGTCCCTGTGAGTCTCTGTGTGAGTCTCTGTGTGAGTCTCTGTGTGAGTCTTAGTGAGTCTCTGTGTGAGTCTCTGTGTGAGTCTCTGTGTGAGTCTCTGTGTGAGTCTTAGTGAGTCTCTGTGTGAGTCTCTGTGAGTCTGATTGAGTCTCTGAGTGAGTCTCTGTGAGTCTGAGTGAGTCTGGGTCTCTGTGAGTCTTAGTGAGTCTCTGCGTGAGTCTCTGTGTGAGTCTGAGTGAGTCTCTGAGTGAGCCTATCTGTGAGTCTCTGTGTGAGTCACTGTGTGAGTCTCTGTGTGAGTCTCTGAGTGAGTCTCTGTGTGAGTCTCTGAGTGAGTCTCTGTGTGAGTCTCTGAGTGAGTCTGAGTGAGTCTCTGAGTGAGTCTCTTTGAGTCTGAGTGAGTCTGAGTCTCGTTGAGTCTTAGTGAGTCTCTGTGTGAGTCTCTGTGTGAGTCTGAGTGAGTCTCTGTGTGAGTCTCTGTGTGAGTCTGTGTGAGTCTCTGTGTGAGTCTTAGTGAGTCTTAGTGTGTCTCTGTGTGAGTCTCTGTGTGAGTCTCTGTGTGAATCTCTGAGTGAGTCTGTGTGAGTTCCTGTGTGAGTCTCTGTGTGAGTCTCTGTGTGAGTCTCTGTGTGAGTCTCTGAGCGAGTCTCTGTGTGAGTCTCTGTGTGAGTCTCTGTGTGAGTCTCTGCGTGAGTCTCTGAGTGAGTCTCTGCGTGAGTCTCTGTGTGAGTCTCTGAGTGAGTCTCTCTGTGAGTCTCTGTGAGTCTCTGTGTGAGTCTCTGAGTGAGTCTCTGTGTGAGTCTCTGAGTGAGTCTCTGTGTGAGTCTGAGTGAGTCTGAGTGAGTCTCACAGGCCCGAAGCCTCCCCCGGAGGACTGGTGGCGAGGGAAGCGTGCCAGGTCAAACAGCTCCACGTGCTGTGAGTCTCTGAGTGAGTCTCTGCGTGAGTCTCTGTGTGAGTCTGAGTGAGTCTCTGTGTGAGTCTCTGAGTGAGTCTCTGTGTGAGTCTCTGAGTGAGTCTCTGAGTGAGTCTCTGAGTGAGTCTCTGAGTGAGTCTCTGTGTGAGTCTGAGTGAGTCTCACAGACCCGAAGCCTCCCCCGGAGGACTGGTGGCGAGGGAAGCGTGCCAGGTCAAACAGCTCCACGTGCTGTGAGTCTCTGTGTGAGTCTCTGTGTGAGTCTCTGTGTGAGTCTCTGAGTGAGTCTCTGAGTGAGTCTCTGAGTGAGTCTCTGAGTGAGTCTCTGTGTGAGTCTCTGTGAGTCTCTGTGTGAGTCTCTGTGTGAGTCTCTGTGAGTCTCTGAGTGAGTCTCTGTGTGTGTCTCTGTGAGTCTTAGTGAGTCTCTGAGTGAGTCTCTGAGTGAGTCTCTCTGTGAGTCTCTGTGTGAGTATCTGAGTGAGTCTCTGTGTGAGTCTCTGTGAGTCTCTGTGAGTCTCTGAGTGAGTCTCTGTGAGTCTCTGTGTAAGTCTATGCGTGAGTCTCTGTGTGAGTCTCTGTGTGAGTCTCTGTGTGAGTCTCTGTGTGAGTCTTAGTGAGTCTCTGAGTGAGTCTCTCTGTGAGTCTTAGTGAGTCTCTGTGTGAGTCTCTGTGTGAGTCTCTGAGTGAGTCTCTGAGTGAATCTCTGAGTGAGTCTCTGAGTGAGTGTCTGAGTGAGTCTCTGAGTGAGTCTCTGAGTGAATCTCTGAGTGAGTCTCTGAGTGAGTCTCTGCGTGAGTCTCTGCGTGAGTCTCTGAGTGAGTCCCTGTGTGAGTCTCTGTGTGAGTCTGAGTGAGTCTCTGTGTGAGTCTCTGTGTGAGTCTCTGAGTGAGTCTCTGAGTGAGTCTCTGAGTGAGTCTGAGTGTGTCTCTGATTGAGTCTCTGTGAGTCTCTGTGTGAGTCTGAGTGAGTCTCTCACAGGCCCGAAGCCTCCCCCGGAGGACTGGTGGCGAGGGAAGCGTGCCAGGTCAAACAGCTCCACGTGGTGTGAGTCTCTGTGTGAGTCTCTGTGTGAGTCTCTGTGTGAGTCTCTGTGTGAGTCTCTGTGTGAGTCTCTGTGTGAGTCTCTGAGTGAGTCTCTGTGTGAGTCTCTGAGTGAGTCTCTGAGTGAGTCTCTGTGTGAGTCTCTGTGTGAGTCTGAGTGAGTCTCTGTGTGAGTCTCTGAGTGAGTCTCTGTGTGAGTCTCTGTGTGAGTCTCTCTGTGAGTCTCTGAGTGAGTCTCTGAGTGAGTCTTAGTGAGTCTCTGAGTGAGTCTTAGTGAGTCTCTGTGTGAGTCTCTGAGTGAGTCTCTGAGTGAGTCTTAGTGAGTCTCTGAGTGAGTCTGAGTGAATCTGAGTGACTCTGAGTGAGTCTCTGAGTGAGTCTATGTGTGAGTCTCTGTGTGAGTCTTAGTGTGTCTCTGTGTGAGTCTCTGTGTGAGTCTCTCTGTGAGTCTCTGAGTGAGTCTCTGAGTGAGTCTCTGTGTGAGTCTCTGTGTGAGTCTCTGTGTGAGTCTCTCTGTGAGTCTCTCTGTGAGTCTCTGAGTGAGTCTCTGTGTGAGTCTCTGTGTGAGTCTCTGTGTGAGTCTCTGAGTGAGTCTCTGAGTGAATCTCTGAGTGAGTCTCTGTGTGAGTCTCTGTGTGAGTCTCTGAGTGAGTCTCTGAGTGAGTCTCTGAGTGAGTCTCTGAGTGAGTCTGAGTGAGTCTCTCACAGGCCCGAAGCCTCCCCCGGAGGACTGGTGGCGAGGGAAGCGTGCCAGGTCAAACAGCTCCACGTGCTGTGAGTCCAAGTGAGTCTCTGTGTGAGTCTCTGTGTGAGTCTCTGAGTGAGTCTCTGAGTGAGTCTTAGTGAGTCTCTGAGTGAGTCTCTGAGTGAGTCTTAGTGAGTCTCTGTGTGAGTCTCTGAGTGAGTCTCTGAGTGAGTCTTAGTGAGTCTCTGAGTGAGTCTGAGTGACTCTGAGTGAGTCTCTGAGTGAGTCTCTGTGTGAGTCTCTGTGTGAGTCTTAGTGTGTCTCTGTGTGAGTCTCTGTGTGAGTCTCTCTGTGAGTCTCTGAGTGAGTCTCTGTGTGAGTCTCTGTGTGAGTCTCTGTGAGTACAAGTGAGTCCCTGTGAGTCTCTGTGTGAGTCTCTGTGTGAGTCTCTGAGTGAGTCTCTGTGTGAGTCTCTGTGTGAGTCTGAGTGAGTCTCTGTGTGAGTCTCTGAGTGAGTCTCTCTGTGAGTCTCTGTGTGAGTCTCTGTGTGAGTCTCTGTGTGAGTCTCTCTGTGAGTCTCTGCGTGAGTCTCTGCGTGAGTCTCTGCGTGAGTCTCTGTGTGAGTCTCTGTGTGAGTCTGAGTGAATCTGAGTGAGTCTCTGAGTGAGTCTGAGTGAGTCTCTCACAGGCCCGAAGCCTCCCCCGGAGGACTGGTGGCGAGGGAAGCGTGCCAGGTCAAACAGCTCCACGTGGTGTGAGTCTAAGTGAGTCTCTGTGTGAGTCTCTGAGTGAGTCTCTCTGTGAGTCTGAGTGAGTGTGAGTCTCTGTGTGAGTCTCTCTGTGAGTCTCTGTGTGAGTCTTAGTGAGTCTCTGTGTGAGTCTTAGTGAGTGTGAGCCTCTCACAGGCCCGAAGCCTCCCCCGGAGGACTGGTGGCGAGGGAAGCGTGCCAGGTCAAACAGCTCCTCGTGCTGTCAGTCTCTGTGTGAGTTTCTGAGTGAGTCTCTCTGTGAGTCTCTGAGTGAGTCTCTGAGTGAGTCTGAGTGAGTCTTAGTGAGTGTGAGTCTCTCACAGGCCCGAAGCCTCCCCCGGAGGACTGGTGGCGAGGGAAGCGTGCCAGGTCAAACAGCTCCACGTGCTGTGAGTCTCTGTGTGAGTCCCTGTGAGTCTCTGTGTGAGTCTCTGAGTCTCTCTGAGTGAGTCTCTGCGTGAGTCTCTGTGTGAGTCTCTGTGTGAGTCTCTGTGTGAGTCTCTGAGTGAGTCTCTGTGTGAGTCTCTGTGTGAGTCTCTGTGTGAGTCCCTGTGAGTCTCTGTGTGAGTCTCTGAGTCTCTCTGAGTGAGTCTCTGAGTGAGTCTCTCTGTGAGTCTCTCTGTGAGTCTCTCTGTGAGTCTCTGTGTGTGTCTCTGTGTGAGTCTCTGAGTGAGTCTCTCACAGGCCCGAAGCCTCCCCCGGAGGACTGGTGGCGAGGGAAGCGTGCCAGGTCAAACAGCTCCACGTGCTGTGAGTCTCTGTGTGAGTCTCTGTGTGAGTCTCTGTGTGAGTCTGTGTGTCTCTGTGTGAGTCTCTGAGTGAGTCTCTGAGTGAGTCTCTGAGTGAGTCTCTGAGTGAGTCTCTGAGTGAGTCTCTGAGTGAGTCTCACAGGCCCGAAGCCTCCCCCGGAGGACTGGTGGCGAGGGAAGCGTGCCAGGTCAAACAGCTCCACGTGCTGTGAGTCCAAGTGAGTCTCTGTGTGAGTCTCTGTGAGTCTTAGTGAGTCTCTGAGTGAGTCTCTGAGTGAGTCTCTCTGTGAGTCTCTGTGTGAGTCTCTGAGTGAGTCTCTGTGTGAGTCTCTGTGTGAGTCTCTGAGTGAGTCTCTGTGTGAGTCTCTGAGTGAGTCTCTGTGTGAGTCTCTGTGAGTCTCTGTGTGAGTCTCTGTGTGAGTCTTAGTGAGTCTCTCACAGGCCCGAAGCCTCCCCCGGAGGACTGGTGGCGAGGGAAGCGTGCCAGGTCAAACAGCTCCACGTGGTGCGAGTCTCTGTGTGAGTCTCTGTGTGAGTCTCTGTGTGAGTCTCTGTGTGAGTCTCTGTGTGAGTCTCTGTGAGTGTCTCTGTGTGAGTCTCTGTGAGTCTCTCTGTGAGTCTCTCTGAGTGAGTCTCTCTGTGAGTCTCTGTGTGAGTCTTAGTGAGTCTCTGAGTGAGTCTCTCACAGGCCCGAAGCCTCCCCCGGAGGACTGGTGGCGAGGGAAGCGTGCCAGGTCAAACAGCTCCACGTGCTGTGAGTCTCTGTGTGAGTCTCTGTGTGAGTCTCTGTGTGAGTCTCTGTGAGTGTCTCTGTGTGAGTCCCTGTGAGTCTCTGTGTGAGTCTCTGTGTGAGTCTCTGAGTGAGTCTCTGAGTGAGTCTCTGAGTGAGTCTCTCTGTGAGTCTCTGAGTGAGTCTCTGAGTGAGTCTCTGTGTGAGTCTGAGTGAGTCTCTGTGTGAGTCTCTGTGTGAGTCTCTCTGTGAGTCTCTGAGTGAGTCTCTGTGAGTCTCTGAGTGAGTCTCACAGACCCGAAGCCTCCCCCGGAGGACTGGTGGCGAGGGAAGCGTGCCAGGTCAAACAGCTCCACGTGCTGTGAGTCTCTGAGTGAGTCTCTGAGTGAGTTTAGTGAGTCTCTGAGTGAGTCTCTGTGTGAGTCTCTGTGTGAGTCTCTGTGCGAGTCTCTGTGAGTCTCTGTGTGAGTCTCTGTGTGAGTCTCTGCGTGAGTCTCTGTGTGAGTCTCTGAGTGAGTCTCTGAGTGAGTCTCTGAGTGAGTCTCTGAGTGAGTCTCTCTGTGAGTCTGAGTGAGTCTCTCTGTGAGTCTCTGTGAGTCTCTCACAGGCCCGAAGCCTCCTCCCGAGGACTGGTGGCGAGGGAAGCGTGCCAGGTCAAACAGCTCCACGTGCTGTGAGTCTCTGTGTGAGTCTCTGTGTGAGTCTCTGTGCGAGTCTCTGTGTGAGTCTCTGTGTGAGTCTCTGAGTGAGTCTGAGTGAGTCTTAGTGAGTCTGAGTGAGTCTCTCACAGGCCCGAAGCCTCCCCCCGAGGACTGGTGGCGAGGGAAGCGTGCCAGGTCAAACAGCTCCACGTGCTGTGAGTCTCTGTGTGAGTCTCTGTGTGAGTCTCTGAGTGAGTCTCTGTGTGAGTCTCTGAGTGAGTCTCTGTGTGAGGCGCTCACAGGCCCGAAGCCTCCCCCCGAGGACTGGTGGCGAGGGAAGCGTGCCAGGTCAAACAGCTCCACGTGCTGTGAGTCTCTGAGTGAGTCTCTGTGTGAGTCTCTGTGTGAGTCTCTGTGTGAGTCTCTGTGTGAGTCTCTGAGTGAGTCTCTGTGTGAGTCTCTGAGTGAGTCTCTGAGTGAGTCTGAGTGAGGCTTAGTGAGTCTTAGTGAGTCTCTCACAGGCCCGAAGCCTCCCCCCGAGGACTGGTGGCGAGGGAAGCGTGCCAGGTCAAACAGCTCCACGTGCTGTGAGTCTCTGAGTGAGTCTCTGTGTGAGTCTCTGTGTGAGTCTCTGTGCGAGTCTCTGTGTGAGTCTCTGCGTGAGTCTCTGAGTGAGTCTCTCTGTGAGTCTGAGTGAGTCTCTGAGTGAGTCTTAGTGAGGCTCTCACAGGCCCGAAGCCTCCCCCCGAGGACTGGTGGCGAGGGAAGCGTGCCAGGTCAAACAGCTCCACGTGCTGTGAGTCCACGTGAGTCTCTCTGTGAGTCTCTGTGTGAGTCTCTGAGTGAGTCTCTGAGTGAGTCTCTGAGTGAGTCTGAGTGAGTCTCTGTGTGAGTCTCTGTGTGAGTCTCTGAGTGAGTCTCTGAGTGAGTCTCTGAGTGAGTCTCAGTGAGTCTGAGTGAGTCTCTCACAGGCCCGAAGCCTCCCCCCGAGGACTGGTGGCGAGGGAAGCGTGCCAGGTCAAACAGCTCCACGTGGTGTGAGTCTCTGTGTGAGTCTCTGTGTGAGTCTCTCTGTGAGTCTCTGAGTGAGTCTCTGTGTGAGTCTCTGAGTGAGTCTTAGTGAGTCTTAGTGAGTCTCTCACAGGCCCGAAGCCTCCCCCCGAGGACTGGTGGCGAGGGAAGCGTGCCAGGTCAAACAGCTCCACGTGCTGTGAGTCTCTGAGTGAGTCTCTGTGTGAGTCTCTGAGTGAGTCTCTGAGTGAGTCTCTGAGTGAGTCTCTGAGTGAGTCTCTGAGTGAGTCTCTGAGTGAGTCTCTGTGTGAGTCTGAGTGTGACTCACAGGCCCGAAGCCTCCCCCCGAGGACTGGTGGCGAGGGAAGCGTGCCAGGTCAAACAGCTCCACGTGGTGTGAGTCTCTGAGTGAGTCTCTGTGTGAGTCTCTGAGTGAGTCTCTGTGTGAGTCTCTGAGTGAGTCTCTGAGTGAGTCTCTGAGTGAGTCTCTGTGTGAGTCTCTGAGTGAGTCTCTGTGTGAGTCTCTGAGTGAGTCTCTGAGTGAGTCTGAGTGAGTCTCTGAGTGAGTCTGAGTGAGTCTCTGAGTGAGTCTCTGTGCGAGTCTCTGTGTGAGTCTCTGTGTGAGTCTCTGTGTGAGTCTCTCTGTGAGTCTGAGTGAGTCTCTCTGTGAGTCTCTGAGTGAGTCTCACAGGCCCGAAGCCTCCCCCCGAGGACTGGTGGCGAGGGAAGCGTGCCAGGTCAAACAGCTCCACGTGCTGTGAGTCTCTGTGTGAGTCCCTGTGAGTCTCTGTGTGAGTCTCTGTGTGAGTCTCTGAGTGAGTCTCTGAGTGAGTCTCTGTGTGAGTCTCTGTGTGAGTCTCTGAGTGAGTCTCTGTGTGAGTTTCTGTGTGAGTCTGAGTGAGTCTCTGAGTGAGTCTCTGTGTGAGTCTTAGTGAGTCTCTGAGTGAGTCTCTGAGTGAGTCTCTGAGTGAGTCTCTGTGTGAGTCTCTGCGTGAGTCTCTGCGTGAGTCTCTGTGTGAGTCTCTCTGTGAGTCTCTGTAAGTCTCTGTGTGAGTCTGTGAGTGTCTCACAGGCCCGAAGCCTCCCCCCGAGGACTGGTGGCGAGGGAAGCGTGCCAGGTCAAACAGCTCCACGTGCTGTGAGTCCAAGTGAGTCTCTGTGTGAGGCTCTGTGTGAGTCTCTGTGTGAGGCTCTGTGTGAGTCTCTGTGTGAGGCTCTGTGTGAGTCTCTGTGTGAGTCTCTGTGTGAGTCTGAGTGAGTCTCTGAGTGAGTCTCTGAGTGAGTCTCTGTGTGAGTCTCTGTGTGAGTCTGAGTGAGTCTCTGAGTGAGTCTCTCACAGGCCCGAAGCCTCCCCCCGAGGACTGGTGGCGAGGGAAGCGTGCCAGGTCAAACAGCTCCACGTGCTGTGAGTCCAAGTGAGTCTCTGTGTGAGTCTCTGTGTGAGTCTCTGTGTGAGGCTCTGTGTGAGTCTCTGAGTGAGTCTCTGAGTGAGTCTCTGTGTGAGTCTCTGTGTGAGTCTCTGAGTGAGTCTCTGTGTGAGTCTCTGAGTGAGTCTCTGAGTGAGTCTCTGAGTGAGTCTCAGTGAGTCTGAGTGAGTCTCTCACAGGCCCGAAGCCTCCCCCCGAGGACTGGTGGCGAGGGAAGCGTGCCAGGTCAAACAGCTCCACGTGCTGTGAGTCTCTGTGTGAGTCTCTGTGTGAGTCTCTGTGTGAGTCTCTGTGTGAGTCTCTGTGTGAGTCTCTGTGTGAGTCTCTGAGTGAGTCTCTGTGTGAGTCTCTGTGTGAGTCTCTGTGTGAGTCTCTGAGTGAGTCTCTCTGTGAGTCTCTGAGTGAGTCTCTCTGTGAGTCTCTGTGAGTCTCTCACAGGCCCGAAGTCTCCCCCGGAGGACTGGTGGCGAGGGAAGCGTGCCAGGTCAAACAGCTCCACGTGCTGTGAGTCTCTGTGTGAGTCTCTGTGTGAGTCTCTGTGTGAGTCTCTCTGTGAGTCTCTGTGTGAGTCTCTGTGTGAGTCTCTGTGTGAGTCTCTGTGTGAGTCTCTGAGTGAGTCTCTGAGTGAGTCTCTGAGTGAGTCTCTGTGTGAGTCTCTGAGTGAGTCTCTGTGTGAGTCTCTGTGTGAGTTTCTGAGTGAGTCTCTCTGTGAGTCTCTGAGTGAGTCTCTGAGTGAGTCTGAGTGAGTCTTAGTGAGTGTGAGTCTCTCACAGGCCCGAAGCCTCCCCCGGAGGACTGGTGGCGAGGGAAGCGTGCCAGGTCAAACAGCTCCACGTGCTGTGAGTCTCTGAGTGAGTCTCTGTGTGAGTCTCTGTGTGAGTCTCTGAGTGAGTCTCTGTGTGAGTCTCTGTGAGTCTCTCACAGGCCCGAAGCCTCCCCCCGAGGACTGGTGGCGAGGGAAGCGTGCCAGGTCAAACAGCTCCACGTGGTGTGAGTCTCTGAGTGAGTCTCTGTGTGAGTCTCTGAGTGAGTCTCTGAGTGAGTCTCTGAGTGAGTCTCTGAGTGAGTCTCTGAGTGAGTCTCTGAGTGAGTCTCTGAGTGAGTCTCTGTGTGAGTCTCTGTGAGTCTCTCACAGGCCCGAAGCCTCCCCCCGAGGACTGGTGGCGAGGGAAGCGTGCCAGGTCAAACAGCTCCACGTGCTGTGAGTCTCTGTGTGAGTCTCTGAGTGAGTCTCTGTGTGAGTCTCTGTGTGAGTCTCTGTAAGTCTCTGAGTGAGTCTCTGAGTGAGTCTCTCACAGGCCCGAAGCCTCCCCCCGAGGACTGGTGGCGAGGGAAGCGTGCCAGGTCAAACAGCTCCACGTGCTGTGAGTCTCTGAGTGAGTCTCTGTGTGAGTCTCTGTGTGAGTCTCTGAGTGAGTCTCTGTGTGAGTCTCTGTGAGTCTCTCACAGGCCCGAAGCCTCCCCCCGAGGACTGGTGGCGAGGGAAGCGTGCCAGGTCAAACAGCTCCACGTGCTGTGAGTCCACGTGAGTCTCTGTGTGAGTCTCTGTGAGTCTCTGAGTGAGTCTCTGAGTGAGTCTCTGAGTGAGTCTGAGTGAGTCTCTGTGTGAGTCTCTCTGTGAGTCTCTCTGTGAGTCTCTGTGTGAGTCTCTGTGAGTCTCTGAGTGAGTCTCTGAGTGAGTCTCTGAGTGAGTCTCTGTGTGAGTCTCTGTGTGAGTCTCTGTGTGAGTCTCTGTGTGAGTCTCTGTGTGAGTCTCTGAGTGAGTCTCTGTGTGAGTCTCTCTGTGAGTCTCTGTGTGAGTCTCTGTGAGTCTCTGTGTGAGTCTCTGAGTGAGTCTCTGAGTGAGTCTCAGTGAGTCTTAGTGAGTCTTAGTGAGTCTCTCACAGGCCCGAAGCCTCCCCCCGAGGACTGGTGGCGAGGGAAGCGTGCCAGGTCAAACTGCTCCACGTGGTGTGAGTCTCTGAGTGAGTCTCTGTGTGAGTCTCTGTGTGAGTCTCTGTGTGAGTCTCTGTGTGAGTCTCTGTGTGAGTCTCTGAGTGAGTCTCTGTGTGAGTCTCTCTGTGAGTCTCTGTGTGAGTCTCTGTGAGTCTCTGTGTGAGTCTCTGAGTGAGTCTCTGAGTGAGTCTCAGTGAGTCTTAGTGAGTCTTAGTGAGTCTCTCACAGGCCCGAAGCCTCCCCCCGAGGACTGGTGGCGAGGGAAGCGTGCCAGGTCAAACAGCTCCACGTGCTGTGAGTCCACGTGAGTCTCTCTGTGAGTCTCTGTGTGAGTCTCTGTGTGAGTCTGAGTGAGTCTCTGAGTGAGTCTCTCACAGGCCCGAAGCCTCCCCCCGAGGACTGGTGGCGAGGGAAGCGTGCCAGGTCAAACAGCTCCACGTGCTGTGAGTCTCTGAGTGAGTCTCTGTGTGAGTCTCTGTGTGAGTCTCTGTGTGAGTCTCTGAGTGAGTCTCTGAGTGAGTCTCTCACAGGCCCGAAGCCTCCCCCCGAGGACTGGTGGCGAGGGAAGCGTGCCAGGTCAAACAGCTCCACGTGGTGTGAGTCTCTGAGTGAGTCTCTGTGTGAGTCTCTGAGTGAGTCTCTGAGTGAGTCTCTGTGTGAGTCTCTGTGTGAGTCTCTGAGTGAGTCTCTGAGTGAGTCTGAGTGAGTCTCTGTGAGTCTCTCACAGGCCCGAAGCCTCCCCCCGAGGACTGGTGGCGAGGGAAGCGTGCCAGGTCAAACAGCTCCACGTGCTGTGAGTCTCTGTGTGAGTCCCTGTGAGTCTCTGTGTGAGTCTCTGTGTGAGTCTCTGTGTGAGTCTCTGTGTGAGTCTCTGTGTGAGTCTCTGAGTGAGTCTCTGTGTGAGTCTCTGTGTGAGTCTCTGTGTGAGTCTCTCTGTGAGTCTCTGTGTGAGTCTCTGTGAGTCTCTGTGTGAGTCTGAGTGAGTCTCTCTGTGAGTCTCTGAGTGAGTCTCTGAGTGAGTCTCTGTGTGAGTCTCTGTGTGAGTCTCTGAGTGAGTCTCTGAGTGAGTCTGAGTGAGTCTCTGTGAGTCTCTCACAGGCCCGAAGCCTCCCCCCGAGGACTGGTGGCGAGGGAAGCGTGCCAGGTCAAACAGCTCCACGTGGTGTGAGTCTCTGAGTGAGTCTCTGAGTGAGTCTCTGTGTGAGTCTCTCTGTGAGTCTCTGTGTGAGTCTCTGAGTGAGTCTCTGAGTGAGTCTGAGTGAGTCTCTGTGAGTCTCTCTGTGAGTCTCTGAGTGAGTCTCTGAGTGAGTCTCTGTGTGAGTCCCTGTGTGAGTCTCTGTGTGAGTCTCTGTGTGAGTCTCTGAGTGAGTCTCTGAGTGAGTCTCTGTGTGAGTCTTAGTGAGTCTCTCACAGGCCCGAAGCCTCCCCCCGAGGACTGGTGGCGAGGGAAGCGTGCCAGGTCAAACAGCTCCACGTGCTGTGAGTCTCTGTGTGAGTCTCTGAGTGAGTCTCTGAGTGAGTCTCTGAGTGAGTCTCAGTGAGTCTGAGTGAGTCTCTCACAGGCCCGAAGCCTCCCCCCGAGGACTGGTGGCGAGGGAAGCGTGCCAGGTCAAACAGCTCCACGTGCTGTGAGTCTCTCTGTGAGTCTCTGTGTGAGTCTCTGAGTGAGTCTTAGTGAGTCTCTCACAGGCCCGAAGCCTCCCCCCGAGGACTGGTGGCGAGGGAAGCGTGCCAGGTCAAACAGCTCCACGTGCTGTGAGTCTCTGAGTGAGTCTCTGTGTGAGTCTCTGTGTGAGTCTCTGAGTGAGTCTCTGTGTGAGTCTCTGTGTGAGTCTCTGTGCGAGTCTCTGTGTGAGTCTCTGCGTGAGTCTCTGAGTGAGTCTCTGTGTGAGTCTCTGTGTGAGTCTCTGTGTGAGTCTCTGTGAGTCTCTCACAGGCCCGAAGCCTCCCCCCGAGGACTGGTGGCGAGGGAAGCGTGCCAGGTCAAACAGCTCCACGTGCTGCTGTGGCGTCTGGCTCGTCGACAGACGCCACGGCTCCGACAGCACCTGCAGAGACACGGGGTGGGGGGGGGGAGAGACACGGGGGGGTGGGGAGAGACACGGGGGGGGGGAGAGACACGGGGGGGGGGGGAGAGACACGGGGGGGGGGGAGACACGGGGGGGGGGAAGGAGTACGATGAGACGTGGGTGGGACAAGGGGAGAGACTCACGGGGAGACACGGGGAGACACAGGGAGACACTGAGACACAGGGTGACACAGGGAGACACAGGGAGACACTGAGACACAGGGTGACACAGGGAGACACAGGGAGACACAGGGAGACACAGGGAGACACGGGGAGACACGGAGAGACTCACGGGGAGACACAGGGAGACACGAGGAGACACGGGGAGACACAGGGACACACAGGGACACACGGGGAGACACGGGGAGACACGGGGAGACACACAGACTCCCTGGGAGACACAGGGAGACACAGGGAGACACGGAGAGACTCACGGTGAGACACAGGGAGACACAGGGAGGACACTGAGACACAGGGTGACACGGAGAAACTCACGGGAGACACAGGGAGACACAGGGAGACACAGGGAGACACGGGGAGACACGGGGAGACACGGGGAGACACGGGGAGACTCACGGGGAGACACAGGGAGACACAGGGAGACACAGGGAGACACAGGGAGACACGGGAAGACACGGGGAGACACGGGGAGACACGGGGAGACTCACGGGGAGACACAGGGAGACACAGGGAGACACAGGGAGACACAGGGAGACACGGGAAGACACGGGGAGACACGGGGAGACACGGGGAGACTCACGGGGAGACACAGGGAGAGACAGGGAGACTCACGGGGAGACTCACGGGGAGACTCAGGGAGACACAGGGAGACACTGAGACACAGGGAGACACGGAGAGACTCACGGGAGACACAGGGAGACACGGGGAGACACAGGGAGACACGGGGGGGGGGGAAGGAGTACGATGAGACGTGGGTGGGACAAGGGGAGAGACTCACGGGGAGACACAGGGAGACACAGGGAGACACGGGGAGACACTGAGACACAGGGAGACACAGGGAGACACAGGGAGACAGAGGGAGACACAGGGAGACACGGAGAGACACACAGACTCCCAGGGAGACAAGGAGAGACTCACGGGGAGACACAGAAAGACACAGGAAGACACAGGGAGACACAGGGAGACACGGGGAGACACAGGGAGACACAGGGAGACACGAGGGGAGGAAGGAGTACGAGGAGACGTGGGTGGGACAAGGGGAGAGTCTTTCTCAAGTATACCAGGAAGACACGGGGAGACACGGGGAGACACACAGACTCCCTGGGAGACACAGGGAGACACGGAGAGACTCACGGGGAAACACAGGGAGACACAGGGAGACACAGGGAGACACGGGGAGACACAGGGAGACACGGGGCGACACGGAGAGAGACACGGGGAGACACAGGGAGACACGGAGAGAGACACGGAGAGAGACACGGGGAGACACGGAGACACGGAGAGAGACACGGAGAGAGACACGGGGAGAGACACGGGGAGAGACACGGGGAGACACAGGGAGACATGGAGAGAGACACGGGGAGACACGGAGAGAGACACGGGGAGAGGCACCCGGAGACACTCACCTTCTGTAAGAACGGAGACTCCTCCCCCAGGTACCTGGAGACCACGTAGAGGCAGAAGAGGTGGCGATCGATGCCGGAGCCGGTCATAGCCAGCCGGTACATGAGCTGGTGCCTCTCAGACGCCTCACGGAACAGTTCCAGGCGCTCGGCAGTCTAGGGGGAAGGGAGACACGGGGAGAGAGACACGGGGAGTGAGACACGGGGAGAGAGACACGGGGAGAGAGACACGGGGAGTGAGACACGGGGAGTGAGACACGGGGAGAGAGACACGGGGAGGGGGGGCGGAGGGAGAAACTGACGGGGGTGGGAGGGGGGGAGACATGGGATGTGTGTGTGGTGTGTGTGTGTGTGTGATGTGTGTGTGTGGTGTGTGTGATGTGTGTGTGTGTGATGTGTGTGTGTGTGATGTGTGTGTGTGTGATGTGTGTGTGTGGTGTGTGTGTGTGTGTGTGTGATGTGTGTGATGTGTGTGTGTGTGATGTGTGTGTGTGGTGTGTGTGATGTGTGTGTGTGTGATGTGTGTGTGTGTGGTGTGTGTGTGTCTATGTGACTGGGTGGAGTGTGTGTGCGTGTGTGTGTGTGTGTGGTGTGTATGTGTTGTGTGTGTGTGTGGTTTGTGTGTGTGTGATGCGTGTGTGGTGTGTGTGTGGTGTGTGTGGTGTGTGTGGTGTGTGTGGTGTGTGTGGTGTGTGTGTGTGATGTGTGTGTGTGTGATGTGTGTGTGTGTGTGGTGTGTGTGTGTCTATGTGACTGGGTGGAGTGTGTGTGAGTGTGTGTGTGTAGTGTGTGTGTGTGGTGTGTATGTGTTGTGTGTGTGTGTGGTTTGTGTGTGTGGTGTGTGTTGTGTGTGTGTGATGCGTGTGTGTGTGTGGTGTGTGTGGGTGGTGTGTGTGTGTGGTGTGTGTGGTGTGTGTGTGTGGTGCGTGAGTGAGTGTGTGTGGTGTGTGTGTATAGTGTGTGTGGTGTGGTGTGTGTGGTGTGGTGTGTGTGCGTGTTGTGTGTGTGGTGTGTGTGTGTGAGTGTGTGTGTGTCTATGTGTGGTGTGTGTGGTGTGTGTGTGGTGTGTTTCTATGTGTGGTGTGTGTGGTGTGTGTGTGGTGTGTGTGTGTGGTGCGTGAGTGAGTGTGTGTGGTGTGTGGTGTGTGTGGTGGGTGTGTGTGTGGTGTGTGTGGTGAGTGTGTGTGTGTGGTGTGTGTGTGTGTGGTGTGTGTGGTGAGTGTGTGTGTGTGTCTATGTGACTGGGTGTGAGTGTGTTGTGCGTGTGTGGTGTGTGTGTGTGGTGTGTGTGTGTGTGGTGTGTGTGATGTGTGTGTGTGTGGTGTGTGACTGGGTGTGTGTGTGTGTGTGACTGTGTGTGTGTGTGATGTGTGTGTGTATAGTGTGTGAGTGGGTGTGTTGTGTGTGTGTGTGTGGTGTGTGTGTGTGTCTATGTGAGTGTGTGTGAGTGTATGTGTGATGTGTGTGTGTGTTGTGACTGTGTGTGATGCGTGTGGTGTGTGTGTGGTGTGTGTATAGTGTGTGTGGGGTGTGTGGTGTGTGAGTGTGTGTGTGTGGTGTGTGTGTAGTGTGTGTGTGTGGTGTGTGTGTGTGGTGTGTGTGGTGTGTGTGTAGTGTGTGTGTGTGTGGTGTGTGTGTGTGGTGTGTGTGGTGTGTGTGTGTATAGTGTGTGTGTGTGGTGTGTGTGTGTGTATAGTGTGTGTGTGTGGTGTGTGTGGTGTGTGTGGTGTGTGTGTGTGTGAGTGTGTGTGTGGTGTGTGTATAGTGTGTGTGTGTGTGGGGTGTGTGGTGTGTGAGTGTGTGTGTGTGGTGTGTGTGTGGTGTGTGTGTGTGTGACTGGGTGTGTGGTGTGTGTGTGTGTGACTGGGTGTGTGTGTGTGTGATGCGTGTGAGTGCCCTCACACTAGACTCGGGGTTCTGCATGGCGAGCACGAAGGCACAGGATTGTGAGGTACAGGAGCGCACCGTCTCGGTGTGTGTGTGTGAGTGTGTGTGTGGTGTGTGTGTGGTGTGTGGTGAGTGTGTGTGTGCGGTGTGTGTTGTGTGTCTATGTGAGTGTGTGTGTGTGTGGTGTGTGTGTGTGGTGTGTGTGTGTGTGGTGTGTGTGTGTGGTGTGTGTGTGTGTGGTGTGTGTGAGTGTGTGAGTGTGTTGTGTGTTGTGTGTGTGTCTATGTGAGTGTGTGTGTGTGTGTCTATGTGAGTGTGTGTGACTGGGTGTGTGTGTGTTGTGTGTGTATTGTGTGTGTGTGAGTGTCTATGTGAGTGTGTGTGTGAGTGTGGTGTGTGTGTGTGTGTGACTGTGTGTGAGTGTGTGAGTGTGTTGTGAGTGCTCTCACACTGGACTCGGGGTTCTGCATGGCGAGCACGAAGGCACAGGATTGTGAGGTACAGGAGCGCACCGTCTCGGTGTGTGTGTGTGGTGTGTGTGTGGTGTGTGTGTGGTGTGTGTGATGTGTGTGTGTGTGGTGTGTGTGGTGTGTGTGTGACTGTGTGTGTGTTGTGTGTGCGAGTGATCTCACGCTGGACTCGGGGTTCTGCATGGCGAGCACGAAGGCACAGGATTGTGAGGTACAGGAGCGCACCGTCTCGGTGAGAGTGTGGTGAGTGTGTGTGTGTGTGGTGAGTGTGTGTTGTGTGTAGTGTGTGTGACTGTGTGTGTTGTGTGTAGTGTGTGTGCCCTCATGCTGGACTCGGGGTTCTGCATGGCGAGCACGAAGGCACAGGATTGTGAGGTACAGGAGCGCACCGTCTCGGTGTGTGTGTGTGAGTGTGTGTGGTGTGTGTGTGTGAGTGTGTGGTGTGTGTGTGGTGTGTGTGTGTGTGACTATGTGAGTGTGTGAGTGCTGTGTGTGGTGTGTGTGTATAGTGTGTGAGTGTGTGTGTAGTGT
This sequence comes from Petromyzon marinus, assembly GCF_048934315.1. NCBI lineage: Eukaryota > Metazoa > Chordata > Hyperoartia > Petromyzontiformes > Petromyzontidae > Petromyzon > Petromyzon marinus. Next base: position 8,850,407 of record NC_133746.1, read on the forward strand.
GTGTGTGGTGTGTGTGTGTAGTGTGAGTGTGTGTGTGACTGTGTATGTGTGTGTTGTGTGTGTGTGTGTGTCTATGTGAGTGTGTGTGTGTAGTGTGAGTGTGTATGTGTGTAGTGTGAGTATAGTGTGTGAGTGTTCTCACGCTGGACTCGGGGTTCTGCATGGCGAGCACGAAGGCACAGGATTGTGAGGTACAGGAGCGCACCGTCTCGGTGTGTGTGTGTGTGTGTGGTGTGTGTGTGACTGTGTGTGTGTATAGTGTGTGTGTGTGGTGTGTGTGTGTGTATAGTGTGTGTCGGTGGTGTGTGTGGTGTGTGTGGTGTGTGTGTGTGTGTATAGTGTGTGTGTGTGTCTATGTGAGTGTGTGTGTGTATAGTGTGTGTGTGTGGTGTGTGTGGTGTATGTGTGGTGTCTATGTGTGTGTGTGTGTGAGTGTGTGTGTGTGTGATGTGTGTGAGTGCTCTCACGCTAGACTCGGGGTTTTGCATGGCGAGCACAAAGGCACAGGACTGTGAGGTACAGGAGCGCACCGTCTCGGTGAGAGTGTGTGGTGTGTGTGTGGTGTGTGTGTCTATGTGAGTGTGTGTGTGTCTATGTGACTGGGTGTGAGTGTGTGTGAGTGTGTGTGTGATGCGTGTGTGTTGTGTGTATAGTGTGTGAGTGTGTGTGTGTGACTGTGTGTGTGTGTGTGATGGGTGTGAGTGTTCTCACACTGGACTCGGGGTTCTGCATGGCGAGCACGAAGGCACAGGATTGTGAGGTACAGGAGCGCACCGTCTCGGTGTGTGTGTGGTGTGTTGTGTGTGGTGTGTGTGGTGTGGTGTGTGTGTGTGGTGTGTGTGTGGTGTGTGTGGTGTGTGTGGTGTGTGTGTGTGGTGTGTGTGGTGTGTGTGTGGTGTGTGTGGTGTGTGTGTGTGTGACTGTGTGAGTGTGTGTTGTGTGTGTGTGATGTGTGTGTGTGTGGTGTGTGAGTGTGTCTGTGTGTGTGTTGTGAGTGTGTGTGAGTGCCCTCACACTGGACTCGGGGTTCTGCATGGCGAGCACGAAGGCACAGGATTGTGAGGTACAGGAGCGCACCGTCTCGGTGTGTGTGTGTGGTGTGTGTGGTGTGTGTGTGTGGTGTGTGTGTGTGTGACTGTGTGAGTGTGTGTGTGTGGTGTGTGTGTGTGATGTGTGTGTGTGTGTGTGTCTATGTGAGTGTGTGTGTGTGTGTGTGGTGTGTGTGGTGTGTGTGGTGTGTGTGTGTGTTGTGTGTGTCTGTGTAGTGTGTGTGTGGTGTGACTGTGTGTGTAGTGTGAGTATAGAGTGTGAGTGGTCTCACGCTGGACTCGGGGTTCTGCATGGCGAGCACGAAGGCACAGGATTGTGAGGTACAGGAGCGCACCGTCTCGGTGTGTGTGTGTGGTGTGTGTGTGGTGTGTGTGTGGTGTGTGTGATGTGTGTGTGTGTGGTGTGTGTGGTGTGTGTGTGGTGTGTGGTGTGTGTGTGGTGTGTGTGTCTATGTGACTGTGTGTGTAGTGTGTGTGCCCTCACGCTAGACTCGGGGTTCTGCATGGCGAGCACGAAGGCACAGGATTGTGAGGTACAGGAGCGCACCGTCTCGGTGTGTGTGTGTGTGTGTGTGTGTGGTGTGTGTGTGGTGTGTGTGATGTGTGTGTGTGTGGTGTGTGTGGTGTGTGTGTGACTGTGTGTGTGTTGTGTGTGCGAGTGATCTCACGCTGGACTCGGGGTTCTGCATGGCGAGCACGAAGGCACAGGATTGTGAGGTACAGGAGCGCACCGTCTCGGTGAGAGTGTGGTGAGTGTGTGTGTGTGTGGTGAGTGTGTGTTGTGTGTAGTGTGTGTGACTGTGTGTGTTGTGTGTAGTGTGTGTGCCCTCATGCTGGACTCGGGGTTCTGCATGGCGAGCACGAAGGCACAGGATTGTGAGGTACAGGAGCGCACCGTCTCGGTGAGAGTGTGGTGTGTGTGTGTGTGTTGTGTGTGTGTGTGTGTGTCTATGTGAGTGTGTGTGTGTGGTGTGTGTGTGTGTGGTGTGTGTGTGTGACTGGGTGTGTGGGTGTGTGTGTGTTGTGAGTGTGTGTGTGGTGTGTGATGCGTGTGTGTGTGTGTGTGGTGTGTGTGTGGTGTGTCTATGTGAGTGTGTGAGTGCTGTGTGTGGTGAGTGTGTATAGTGTGTGAGTGTGTGTGTGTGTCTATGTGAGTGTGGTGTGTGTGTTGTGTGGTGTGTGTGTGGTGTGTGTGTTGTGTGTGTGTCTATGTGAGTGTGTGTGTGTGGTGTGTGTGTGTGAGTGTGTGTGTGTGGTGTGTGTGTCTATGTGACTGTGTGTGTGTGAGTACCCTCACGCTGGACTCGGGGTTCTGCATGGCGAGCACGAAGGCACAGGATTGTGAGGTACAGGAGCGCACCGTCTCGGTGTGTGTGTGTGGTGTGTGTGTGGTGAGTGTGTGTGAGTGTGTGTGGTGTGTGTGTGTGTGGTGTCTATGTGTCTATGTGACTGTGTGTGTGTAGTGTGAGTGTGAGTGTTCTCACACTAGACTCGGGGTTCTGCATGGCGAGCACGAAGGCACAGGATTGTGAGGTACAGGAGCGCACCGTCTCGGTGTGTGTGTGTGGTGTGTGTGGTGTGTGTGGTGAGTGTGTGGTGTGTGTGTGTTGTGTGTCTATGTGACTGTGTGTGTGTAGTGTGTGTGTGTGTACCCTCACACTAGACTCGGGGTTCTGCATGGCGAGCACGAAGGCACAGGATTGTGAGGTACAGGAGCGCACCGTCTCGGTGTGTGTGTGTGGTGTGTGTGTGTGAGTGTGTGTGTGTCTATGTGAGTGTGTGTGTGTCTATGTGAGTGTGTGTGTGATGGGTGTGAGTGTTCTCACACTAGACTCAGGGTTCTGCATGGCGAGCACGAAGGCACAGGATTGTGAGGTACAGGAGCGCACCGTCTCGGTGTGTGTGTGTTGTGTGTGTGGTGTGTGTCTATGTGACTGTGTGTGTGTAGTGTGAGTATAGTGTGTGAGTGTGTGTGGTGTGTGTCTATGTGACTGTGTGTGTAGTGTGTGTGTGAGTACCCTCACACTGGACTCGGGGTTCTGCATGGCGAGCACGAAGGCACAGGATTGTGAGGTACAGGAGCGCACCGTCTCGGTGTGTGTGTGTGTTGTGTGTGTGTGTGTGTGGTGTGTGTGTGGTGTGTGTCTATGTGAGTGTGGTGTGTGTCTATGTGAGTGTGTGTGTGTGTGGTGTCTATGTGTCTATGTGAGTGTGATGAGTGTGTGTGTGTGTGGTGTGTGTGTGTGGTGTGTGTGTGTGTGTAGTGTGTGTGTGGTGTGACTGTGTGTGACTGTGTGAGTATAGTGTGTGAGTGTTCTCACGCTAGACTCGGGGTTCTGCATGGCGAGCACGAAGGCACAGGATTGTGAGGTACAGGAGCGCACCGTCTCGGTGTGTGTGTGTGGTGTGTGTGTGTGTGTGTGACTGTGTGTGTAGTGTGTGTGTGAGTACCCTCACACTAGACTCGGGGTTCTGCATGGCGAGCACGAAGGCACAGGATTGTGAGGTACAGGAGCGCACCGTCTCGGTGTGTGTGTGTTGTGTGTGTGGTGTGAGTGTGTGGTGTGTGTGGTGTCTATGTGTCTATGTGACTGTGTGTGTAGTGTGTGTGTGAGTGTTCTCACACTAGACTCGGGGTTCTGCATGGCGAGCACGAAGGCACAGGATTGTGAGGTACAGGAGCGCACCGTCTCGGTGTCTGTGTGTGGTGTGTGTGTGAGTGTGTGTGTGGTGTGGTGTGGTGTGTGTGTGTGGTGTGTGTGTGTGTGTGTGGTGTGTGTGTGAGTGTGTGGTGAGTGTGGTGTGTGTAGTGTGAGTGCCCTCACAGTAGACTCGGGGTTCTGCATGGCGAGCACGAAGGCACAGGATTGTGAGGTACAGGAGCGCACCGTCTCGGTGTGTGTGTGGTGTGTGTGGTGTGTGTGTGTAGTGTGTGTGTGTGTGTGTGACTGTGTGTGTAGTGTGTGTGAGTGTTCTCACACTAGACTCGGGGTTCTGCATGGCGAGCACGAAGGCACAGGATTGTGAGGTACAGGAGCGCACCGTCTCGGTGCGGCCCTCGCGAAACAGGCGCGTCATGGACGCCTCGTACGTCAGGCAGAAGCGTCCCTTGTCCTGACGCACACACACGGCGGGGTGAGGGGTGAGTGGGTGGGTGGGTGAGGGGTGAGTGGTGAGTGAGTGAGTGGGTGAGTGGTGAGTGGGTTAGTGGTGAGTGAGTGGTGAGTGAGTGAGTGAGTGGTGAGTGAGTGGTGAGTGGGTGGGTGGGTTAGTGGTGGGTGAGTGGCGAGTGAGTGGAGGATGAGTGGTGGATGAGTGGCGGGTGAGTGGTGAGTGAGTGAGTGGTGAGTGGGTGAGTGGTGGGTGAGTGGCGAGTGAGTGGTGGGTGAGTGGTGGGTGAGTGGTGGATGAGCGGTGAGTGAGTGGAGGGTGAGTGGAGGGTGAATGGCGAGTGAGTGGTGAGTGAGTGGTGAGTGAGTGGCGGGTGAGTGGTGAGTGAGTGGTGGATGAGTGGTGGATGAGCGGCGAGTGAGTGGTGAGTGAGTGAGTGGCGAGTGAGTGGCGAGTGAGTGGTGAGTGGTGAGTGAGTGGTGAGTGAGTGGTGAGTGAGTGGTGAGTGAGTGGCAGGTGAGTGGCGGGTGAGTGGTGAGTGAGTGGTGAGTGGTGAGTGAGTGGTGAGTGGGTGGTGAGTGGGTAGGTGGGTTAGTGGTGGGTGAGTGGTGAGTGAGTGGTGAGTGAGTGGTGAATGAGTGGGTGAGTGGTGAGTGGTGAGTGGGTGAGTGGTGAGTGGTGAGTGAGTGGTGAGTGGGTGAGTGGCGGGTGAGTGAGTGAGTGAGTGGTGAGTGGGTGAGTGGTGAGTGAGTGAGTGGTGAGTGGGTGAGTGGTGGGTGAGTGGCGGGTGTGTGGAGGGTGAGTGGAGGGTGAGTGGTGAGTGAGTGGTGAGTGAGTGGCCGGTGAGTGGTGAGTGAGTGGAGGATGAGTGGCGGGTGAGTGGTGGATGAGCAACGAGTGAGTGGTGAGTGAGTGGAGGGTGAGTGGTGAGTGAGTGGTGAGTGAGTGGTGAGTGAGTGGTGAGTGAGTGGCGGGTGAGTGGTGAGTGAGTGGCGAGTGAGTGGTGAGTGAGTGGTGAGTGAGTGGTGAGTGAGTGGCGAGTGAGTGGTGAGTGAGTGGCGAGTGAGTGGTGAGTGAGTGAGTGAGTGGTGAGTGGATGAGTGGTGAGTGAGTGGTGGGTGAGTGGTGAGTGAGTGGCGAGTGAGTGGTGAGTGAGTGAGTGGTGAGTGGATGAGTGGTGAGTGGTGAGTGAGTGAGTGGTGAGTGGATGAGTGGTGAGTGAGTGGTGAGTGAGTGAGTGGTGAGTGGATGAGTGGTGAGTGAGTGGGTGGCGAGTGGTGAGTGAGTGGCGAGTGAGTGGTGGGCGACGGGCGGGCGAGCGAGCGGCCCCGTGTCGTAATGAGCGACTCACCCTGTAGTGGGTGAGCTGCAGGGCGAGTTGGTGGATGAGTGGGTGGGTGAGTGGGTGGGTGAGCGGCGGGTGAGTGAGTGAGTGAGTGAGCGAGCGAGCGAGTGGCCCCGTGTCGCAATGAGCGACTCACCCTGTAGTGGGCGAGCTGCAGGGCGAGTTGGTGGATGAGTGGTGGATGAGTGGCGGGCGAGCGAGCGGGCGAGCGGGCGAGCGAGCGAGCGGCCCCGTGTCGCAATGAGCGACTCACCCTGTAGTGGGCGAGCTGCAGGGCGAGTTGGTGGATGAGTGGGTGGGTGAGTGGGTGGGTGAGCGGCGGGTGAGTGAGTGAGTGAGTGAGCGAGCGAGCGAGCGGCCCCGTGTCGCAATGAGCGACTCACCCTGTAGTGGGCGAGCTGCAGGGCGAGTTGCAGGAAGGCGTCGGGCGACGAGCGGCAGCGCTTGATGAGGCCCTTGCCGAACGACTCGAAGGCGAAGGAATGGAAGTCTACGTCGTCCGCCAGCGAGCGGGCGAGGGCGAGCGAGCGCTCAACCTGCTGCTCGCACTGACGCAGCACATCCAGCGACGTCGTCGCCAACGTCACAACCACCACCACCAGCAGCAGAGCCATCACCACCATCACCACCAACATCACCACCATCACCACCAACATCACCACCATCACCACCAGCAGAGCCATCACCACCACCAACCACCACCACCACCATCATCACCACCAACATCACCACCATCACCACCAACATCACCACCATCACCACCAGCAGAGCCATCACCACCACCAACCACCACCACCACCATCATCACCACCAACATCACCACCATCACCACCAGCAGAGCCATCACCATCACCACCACCAACCACCACCATCATCTTCTTTAACAACAACACAGCAACCATCACCACCACCAACCACCACCATCATCTTCAACATCAACATAGCAACCACAACCAGCAGAGCCATCACCACCATCACCACCAACATCACCACCATCACCACCAACATCACCACCATCACCACCAGCAGAGCCATCACCATCACCACCACCAGCAGAGCCATCACCACCACCAACCACCACCACCACCACCACCATCATCTTCAACATCAACATAGCAACCACCACCAGCAGAGCCATCACCACCATCACCACCAACATCACCACCATCACCACCAGCAGAGCCATCACCATCACCACCACCAGCAGAGCCATCACCATCACCACCATCACCACCATCATCTTCTTTAACATCAACACAGCAACCACCATCACCACCAACACCACCAACACCATCATCATCTTTAACATCAACACAGCAACCACCACCAGCAGAGCCATCACCACCATCACCACCACCATCTTTAACATCAACACAGTAACCACCATCACCACCATCACCATCTTTAACATCAACACAGCAACCACCATCACCACCACCACCATCATCTTCAACATCAACATAGCAACCACCACCAGCAGAGCCATCACCACCACCACCATCTTTAACATCAACACAGCAACCACCACCAGCAGTACCATCACCATCATCATCTTTAACATCAACACAGCAACCACCATCACCACCACCACCATCTTTAACATCAACACAGCAACCACCATCACCACCACCAACCACCATCATCATCTTTAACATCAACACAGCAACCACCACCACCACGATCTTTAACATCAACACAGCAACCACCATCACCACCACCACCACCATCTTCAACATCAACACAGCAACCACCACCAGCAGAGCCATCACCACCATCACCAACCACCATCTTTAACATCAACACAGTAACCACCATCACCATCTTTAACATCAACACAGCAACCACCATCACCACCACCACCAACATCTTTAACATTAACACAGCAACCACCATCACCACCACCACCATCATCATCACAGCAACCACCACCAGCAGTACCATCACCACCACCACCACCACCACCTTCAACATCAACACAACAACCACCACCAGCAGTGCCATCACCACCAACCATCATCTTTAACATCAACACAGCAACCACCATCACCACCACCATCTTTAACATCAACACAGCAACCACCATCACCACCACCAACCACCATCATCATCTTTAACATCAACACAGCAACCACCACCACCACGATCTTTAACATCAACACAGCAACCACCATCACCACCACCACCACCATCTTCAACATCAACACAGCAACCACCACCAGCAGAGCCATCACCACCATCACCAACCACCATCTTTAACATCAACACAGTAACCACCATCACCATCTTTAACATCAACACAGCAACCACCATCACCACCACCACCACCACCAACATCTTTAACATTAACACAGCAACCACCATCACCACCACCACCATCATCATCACAGCAACCACCACCAGCAGTACCATCACCACCACCACCACCACCTTCAACATCAACACAACAACCACCACCAGCAGTGCCATCACCACCACCACCAACCATCATCTTTAACATCAACACAGCAACCACCACCACCACGATCTTTAACATCAACACAGCAACCACCACCAGCAGTGCCATCACCACCATCACCACCATCTTTAACATCAACACAGCAACCACCATCACCACCACCACCATCATCAACATCTTTAACATTAACACAGCAACCACCACCAGCAGAGCCATCACCACCACCAACCACCACCACCACCATCTTTAACATCAACACAGCAACCACCATCACCACCACCATCATCATCATCTTCAACATCAACACAGCAACCACCATCACCACCACCACCAGCAGAGCCATCACCACCACCACCACCATCTTCAACATCAACACAGCAACCACCATCACTACCAACACCACCAACATCTTTAACATCAACACAGCAACCACCATCATCACCATCACCACCACCATCTTCAACATCAACACAGCAACCACCCCACCACCACCATCTTTAACATCAACACAGCAACCACCACCACCATCTTCAACATCAACACAGCAACCACCACCAGCAGTACCATCACCACCACCATCTTCAACATCAACACAGCAACCACCACCAGCACCACCATCTTTAACATCAACACAGCAACCACCATCACCACCACCATCTTTAACATCAACACAGCAACCACCATCACCACCACCATCTTTAACATCAACACAGCAACCACCATCACCACCAACATCTTTAACATCAACACAGCAACCACCATCACCACCACCACCACCATCTTTAACATCAACACAGCAACCACCACCACCACCACCACGATCTTTAACATCAACACAGCAACCACCATCACCACCACCACCACCATCATCATCTTTAACATCAACACAGTAACCACCATCACCACCACCATCATCTTCAACATCAACACAGCAACCACCATCACCACCAACACCATCATCATCATCTTCAACATCAACACAGCAACCATCACCACCACCACCATCTTTAACATCAACACAGCAACCACCACCACCACCACGATCTTTAACATCAACACAGTAACCACCATCACCACCACCATCATCATCTTTAACATCAACACAGCAACCACCATCACCACCACCATCATCTTTAACATCAACACAGCAACCACCATCACCATCATCATCTTGAACATCAACACAGCAACCACCACCACCATCTTCAACATCATCACAGCAACCATCACCATCACCAACATCTTGAACATCAACACAGCAACCACCACCACCAGTACCATCACCACCATCATCTTCAACAACAACACAGCAACCACCACCACCATCTTGAACATCAACACAGCAGCCACCAGCAGCAGTACCATCACCACCACCATCACCACCATCTTCAACATCATCACAGCAACCACCATCACCACCACCACCACCATCTTTAATATCAACACAGCAACCACCACCAGCAGTACCATCACCACCACCATCTTCAACATCAACACAGCAACACCACCACCATCTTTAACATCAACACAGCAACCACCATCACCACCACCACCATCTTTAACATCAACACAGCAACCACCACCACCACCATCTTCAACATTAACACAGCAACCACCATCACCACCACCACCACCATCTTCAACATCAACACAGCAACCACCACAGCAGTACCATCACCACCACCATCTTTAACATCAACACAGCAACCACCACCAGCAGTACCATCACCACCACCACCACCATCTTTAACATCAACACAGCA
>NC_133746.1:8865129-8875129 GCF_048934315.1 Petromyzon marinus
GATACACACACACAGATACACACACACGCAGATACACACACAGATACACACACACAGATACACACACACACGCAGATACACACACACACGCAGATACACACACACGCAGATACACACACACGCAGATACACACACACACAGATACACACACACACAGATACACACACACACAGATACACACACACACAGATACACACACAGATACACACACACAGATACACACACACACAGATACACACACACAGATACACACACACACAGATACACACATACACAGATACACACACACACACAGATACACACACACACAGATACACAGACACACAGATACAGATACACACACACACAGATACACACACACAGATACACACACACAGATACACACACACACAGATACACACACACGCAGATACACACACACACAGATACACACACACACAGATACACACACACAGATACACACACACACAGATACACCCACACACACACAGATACACCCACACAGATACACCCACACACACACAGATACACCCACACACACACAGATACACCCACACACACAGATACACACACACAGATACACACACACAGATACACCCACACACACACAAACACACACACACACAGATACACACACACAGATACACACACACACACAGATACACACACACAGATACACACACACACAGACACACCCACACACACACACACAGGTACGCGTGCGTACAGTACGCAGGCGTACAGTGCTCACCTCCCACAGGTGACCCACGATGGGAGCGTCAGCCCAGGAGTGCTCGGCGTTGAGACCCATCTTGCCATTGGCATAGACCACAAGGGTGAACGACTTGTCGAACCAGCTGGAGAGACGGAGGTGAGGGCGAGGGGCGAGCGGGTGAGTAACACACTCACTCACTCACACACTCACCCTCACACGCAGAGGCGAGCGAGTGAGCGGGCGGGTGAGCGAGCCGCTGGACGAGTGAGCGCACGAGCGGTGAGCGACAGGCTCATCCACGCATGCACGGGGGGAGGCGAGCGATTGAGTGAGCGGGTGGGTGAGCGATTGAGTGAGCGGGTGGGCGAGCGATTGAGTGAGCGGGTGGGTGAGCGATTGAGTGAGCGGGTGGGTGAGCGATTGAGTGAGCGGGTGGGTGAGCGATTGAGTGAGCGGGTGGGTGAGCGATTGAGTGAGCGGGTGGGTGAGCGATTGAGTGAGCGGGTGGGTGAGCGATTGAGTGAGCGGGTGGGTGAGCGAGCGATTGGACGAGTGAGCGGGCGGGCGTGAGCGACACGCTCACCCACGGATGCACGGGGGGAGGCGAGCGATTGAGTGAGCGGGTGGGCGAGCGAGCGAGCGAGTGAGCGGGTGGGCGAGCGAGCGAGCGAGCGAGCGGGTGGGCGAGCGAGCGAGCGAGTCAGTGCGAGTGTGGGGGCAAGTGCTGTTCGTATCGAGCAGCGAGAAGCACCTAAGAGGGCTCCCGGCACTGTGGCACACGAGGGGGTGGCTGAGCCAGCGCCACGCACGCCCGGCCGCCTTTGTCTCCCCCAGTGCTAGCGATGTTACACTACGCACCGCACCGGGTACTCATTTGAGGCCGAGTCGACCTAGGGGAGGCCCAGGACCGGTGCAGATAATCTTCACTGGCGGCGTTGGCCGTGAGCGTGAATCGAACCCGGGTCGTGAGTCGTGAGTGAGTGGGTGACTCAATTCGTGAGTGAGTGAGTGGGTGACTCAATTCGTGAGCGAGCGAGCGGGCGACTCAATTCGTGAGCGAGCGAGCGGGCGACTCAATTCGTGAGCGAGTGAGTGGGTGACTCAAATCGTGAGCGAGCGGGTGACTCAATTCGTGAGCGAGCGGGCGGGTGACTCAATTCGTGAGCGAGCGGGCGGGTGACTCAATTCGTGAGTGAGTGGGTGACTCAATTCGTGAGTGAGTGGGTGACTCAATTAGTGAGCGAGCGGGTGACTCAATTCGTGAGCGAGCGGGCGGGTGACTCAATTCGTGAGTGAGTGGGTGACTCAATTCGTGAGTGAGTGGGTGACTCAATTCGTGAGTGAGTGGGTGACTCAATTCGTGAGTGAGCAAGGCGGGTGACTCAATTCGTGAGTGAGCGAGCGGGTGACTCAATTCGTGAGTGAGCGGGCGGGTGACTCAATTCGTGAGTGAGTGGGTGACCTCAATTCGTGAGTGAGTGAGTGGGTGACTCAATTCGTGAGCGAGCGAGCGGGCGACTCAATTCGTGAGCGAGTGAGTGGGTGACTCAAATCGTGAGCGAGTGGGCGGGTGACTCAATTCGTGAGCGAGCGAGCGGGTGACTCAATTCGTGAGTGAGCGAGTGACTCAATTCGTGAGTGAGCGAGCGGGTGACGCAATTCGTGAGTGAGCGAGCGGGTGACTCAATTCGTGAGTGAGTGGGTGACTCAATTCGTGAGTGAGTGGGTGACTCATTCGTGAGCGAGCGGGTGACTCAATTCGTGAGTGAGCGGGTGACTCAATTCGTGAGTGAGTGGGTGACTCAATTCGTGAGTGAGTGGGTGACTCAATTCGTGAGTGAGCGGGTGACTCAATTCGTGAGCGAGTGGGTGACTCAATTCGTGAGTGAGCGGGTGACTCAATTCGTGAGTGAGCGAGCGGGTGACTCAATTCGTGAGTGAGTGGGTGACTCAATTCGTGAGTGAGTGAGCGGGTGACTCAATTCGTGAGTGAGTGGGTGACTCAATTCGTGAGCGAGCGGGAGACTCAATTCGAGAGCGAGCGAGCGGGTGACTCAATTCGTGAGTGAGTGGGTGACTCAATTCGTGAGTGAGCGAGCGGGTGACTCAATTCGTGAGTGAGTGAGTGGGTGACTCAATTCGTGAGTGAGCGAGCGGGTGACTCAATTCGTGAGTGAGCGGGTGACTCAATTCGTGAGTGAGCAGGTGACTCAATTCGTGAGTGAGCGAGCGGGTGACTCAATTCGTGAGTGAGTGGGTGACTCAATTCGTGAGTGAGTGGGTGACTCAATTCGTGAGTGAGTGGGTGACTCAATTCGTGAGCGAGCGGGTGACTCAATTCGTTCTCTCGCGAGCGGGCGACTCAATTCGCTCGCTCGCTCGCGGAGCGACTCAATTCGCTCGCTCGCGACCGGAGCGACTCAATTCGCTCGCTCGCGACCGGAGCGACTCAATTCGCTCGCTCGCGAGCGGAGCGACTCAATTCGCTCTCTCGCGAGCGGGTGACTCAATTCGCTCGCTCGCGAGCGGAGCGACTCAATTCGCTCGCTCGCGGAGCGGTGACTCAATTCGCTCGCGAACGAGCGGGCGACTCAATTCGCTCTCTCGCGAGCGGGCGACTCAATTCGTTCTCTCGCGATCGAGCGGGTGACTCAATTCGCTCGCGATCGAGCGGGTGACTCAATTCGCTCGCTCGCGAGCGGGTGACTCAATTCGCTCGCTCGCGACCGGGCGACTCAATTCGTTCGCTCGCGAGCGGGTGACTCAATTAGCTCGCGATCGAGCGGGTGACTCAATTCGCTCGCTCGCGGAGCGGGTGACTCAATTCGCTCGCTCGCGACCGGGCGACTCAATTCGCTCGCTCGCGACCGGGCGACTCAATTCGTTCGCTCGCGAGCGGGTGACTCAATTCGCTCGCTCGTGAGCGGGTGACTCAATTCGCTCTCTCGCGGAGCGGGTGACTCAATTCGCTCGCTCGCGAGCGGGTGACTCAATTCGCTCTCTCGGGAGCGGGTGACTCAATTCGCTCGCTCGCGACCGGGCGACTCAATTCGCTCGCTCGCGAGCGGGCGACTCAATTCGTTCGCTCGCGAGCGGGTGACTCAATTCGCTCGCTCGTGAGCGGGTGACTCAATTCGCTCTCTCGCGGAGCGGGTGACTCAATTCGCTCGCTCGCGGGTGACTCAATTCGCTCTCTCGCGAGCGGGTGACTCAATTCGCTCGCTCGCGACCGGGCGACTCAATTCGCTCGCTCGCGACCGGGCGACTCAATTCGCTCTCTCGCGGAGCGGGTGAATCAATTCGCTCGCGAGCGAGCGGGTGACTCAATTCGCTCGCTCGCGAGCGGGTGACTCAATTCGCTCGCTCGCGAGCGGGTGACTCAATTCGCTCGCTCGCGACCGGGCGACTCAATTCGCTCGCTCGCGAGCGGGCGACTCAATTCGTTCGCTCGCGAGCGGGTGACTCAATTCGCTCTCTCGCGGAGCGGGTGACTCAATTCGCTCGCTCGCGACCAGGCGACTCAATTCGCTCGCTCGCGAGCGGGTGACTCAATTCGCTCGCTCGTGAGCGGGTGACTCAATTCGCTCTCTCGCGGAGCGGGTGACTCAATTCGCTCGCTCGCGAGCGGGTGACTCAATTCGCTCGCTCGCGGAGCGGGTGACTCAATTCGCTCGCTCGCGACCGGGCGACTCAATTCGCTCGCTCGCGAGCGGGTGACTCAATTCGCTCGCTCGTGAGCGGGTGACTCAATTCGCTCTCTCGCGAGCGGGTGACTCAATTCGCTCGCTCGCGAGCGGGTGACTCAATTCGCTCTCTCGCGAGCGGGTGACTCAATTCGCTCGCGACCGGGCGACTCAATTCGCTCGCTCGCGAGCGGGCGACTCAATTCGTTCGCTCGCGAGCGGGTGACTCAATTCGCTCGCTCGTGAGCGGGTGACTCAATTCGCTCTCTCGCGGAGCGGGTGACTCAATTCGCTCGCTCGCTCGTGAGCGAATTGAGTCACCCGCTCGCTCGCGAGCGGGTGACTCAATTCGCTCTCTCGCGGAGCGGGTGACTCAATTCGCTCGCTCGCGACCGGGCGACTCAATTCGTTCGCTCGCGAGCGGGTGACTCAATTCGCTCGCTCGTGAGCGGGTGACTCAATTCGCTCTCTCGCGGAGCGGGTGACTCAATTCGCTCTCTCGCGGAGCGGGTGACTCAATTCGCTCGCTCGCGAGCGGGTGACTCAATTCGCTCTCTCGCGAGCGGGTGACTCAATTCGCTCGCTCGCGACCGGGCGACTCAATTCGCTCGCTCGCGAGCGGGCGACTCAATTCGTTCGCTCGCGAGCGGGTGACTCAATTCGCTCGCTCGTGAGCGGGTGACTCAATTCGCTCTCTCGCGGAGCGGGTGACTCAATTCGCTCGCTCGCGACCGGGCGACTCAATTCGCTCGCGATCGAGCGGGTGACTCAATTCGCTCGCTCGCGGAGCGGGTGACTCAATTCGCTCGCTCGCGACCGGGCGACTCAATTCGCTCGCTCGCGACCGGGCGACTCAATTCGTTCGCTCGCGAGCGGGTGACTCAATTCGCTCGCTCGTGAGCGGGTGACTCAATTCGCTCTCTCGCGGAGCGGGTGACTCAATTCGCTCGCTCGCGAGCGGGTGACTCAATTCGCTCTCTCGCGAGCGGGTGACTCAATTCGCTCGCTCGCGACCGGGCGACTCAATTCGCTCGCTCGCGAGCGGGTGACTCAATTCGCTCGCTCGTGAGCGGGTGACTCAATTCGCTCTCTCGCGGAGCGGGTGACTCAATTCGCTCGCTCGCGAGCGAATTGAGTCACCCGCTCGCTCGCGAGCGGGTGACTCAATTCGCTCTCTCGCGGAGCGGGTGACTCAATTCGCTCGCTCGTGAGCGGGTGACTCAATTCGCTCGCTCGCGACCGGGCGACTCAATTCGTTCGCTCGCGAGCGGGTGACTCAATTCGCTCGCTCGTGAGCGGGTGACTCAATTCGCTCTCTCGCGGAGCGGGTGACTCAATTCGCTCGCTCGCGAGCGGGTGACTCAATTCGCTCTCTCGCGAGCGGGTGACTCAATTCGCTCGCTCGCGACCGGGCGACTCAATTCGCTCGCTCGCGAGCGGGCGACTCAATTCGTTCGCTCGCGAGCGGGTGACTCAATTCGCTCGCTCGTGAGCGGGTGACTCAATTCGCTCTCTCGCGGAGCGGGTGACTCAATTCGCTCGCTCGCGACCGGGCGACTCAATTCGCTCGCTCGCGAGCGAATTGAGTCACCCGCTCGCTCGCGAGCGGGTGACTCAATTCGCTCTCTCGCGGAGCGGGTGACTCAATTCGCTCGCTCGCGACCGGGCGACTCAATTCGCTCGCGATCGAGCGGGTGACTCAATTCGCTCGCTCGCGGAGCGGGTGACTCAATTCGCTCGCTCGCGACCGGGCGACTCAATTCGCTCGCTCGCGACCGGGCGACTCAATTCGTTCGCTCGCGAGCGGGTGACTCAATTCGCTCGCTCGGGAGCGGGTGACTCAATTCGCTCTCTCGCGGAGCGGGTGACTCATTCGCTCGCTCGCGAGCGGGTGACTCAATTCGCTCTCTCGCGAGCGGGTGACTCAATTCGCTCGCTCGCGACCGGGCGACTCAATTCGCTCGCTCGCGAGCGGGCGACTCAATTCGTTCGCTCGCGAGCGGGTGACTCAATTCGCTCGCTCGTGAGCGGGTGACTCAATTCGCTCTCTCGCGGAGCGGGTGACTCAATTCGCTCGCTCGTGAGCGAATTGAGTCACCCGCTCGCTCGCGAGCGGGTGACTCAATTCGCTCGCTCGTGAGCGGGTGACTCAATTCGCTCGCTCGCGACCGGGCGACTCAATTCGTTCGCTCGCGAGCGGGTGACTCAATTCGCTCGCTCGTGAGCGGGTGACTCAATTCGCTCTCTCGCGAGCGGGTGACTCAATTCGTTCGCTCGCGAGCGGGTGACTCAATTCGCTCTCTCGCGAGCGGGTGACTCAATTCGCTCGCTCGTGAGCGGGTGACTCAATTCGCTCTCTCGCGAGCGGGTGACTCAATTCGTTCGCTCGCGAGCGGGTGACTCAATTCGCTCGCTCGTGAGCGGGTGACTCAATTCGCTCTCTCGCGGAGCGGGTGACTCAATTCGCTCTCTCGCGAGCGGGTGACTCAATTCGCTCGCTCGTGAGCGGGTGACTCAATTCGCTCTCTCGCGAGCGGGTGACTCAATTCGCTCGCTCGTGAGCGGGTGACTCAATTCGCTCTCTCGCGAGCGGGTGACTCAATTCGTTCGCTCGCGAGCGGGTGACTCAATTCGCTCGCTCGTGAGCGGGTGACTCAATTCGCTCTCTCGCGGAGCGGGTGACTCAATTCGCTCTCTCGCGAGCGGGTGACTCAATTCGCTCGCTCGCGAGCGGGCGACTCAATTCGTTCGCTCGCGAGCGGGTGACTCAATTCGCTCGCTCGTGAGCGGGTGACTCAATTCGCTCTCTCGCGGAGCGGGTGACTCAATTCGCTCGCTCGTGAGCGAATTGAGTCACCCGCTCGCTCGTGAGCGGGTGACTCAATTCGCTCGCTCGTGAGCGGGTGACTCAATTCGCTCGCTCGCGACCGGGCGACTCAATTCGTTCGCTCGCGAGCGGGTGACTCAATTCGCTCGCTCGTGAGCGGGTGACTCAATTCGCTCTCTCGCGAGCGGGTGACTCAATTCGTTCGCTCGCGAGCGGGTGACTCAATTTCGCTCTCTCGCGAGCGGGTGACTCAATTCGCTCGCTCGTGAGCGGGTGACTCAATTCGCTCTCTCGCGAGCGGGTGACTCAATTCGTTCGCTCGCGAGCGGGTGACTCAATTCGCTCGCTCGTGAGCGGGTGACTCAATTCGCTCTCTCGCGGAGCGGGTGACTCAATTCGCTCTCTCGCGAGCGGGTGACTCAATTCGCTCGCTCGTGAGCGGGTGACTCAATTCGCTCTCTCGCGAGCGGTGACTCAATTCGCTCGCTCGTGAGCGGGTGACTCAATTCGCTCTCTCGCGAGCGGGTGACTCAATTCGTTCGCTCGCGAGCGGGTGACTCAATTCGCTCGCTCGTGAGCGGGTGACTCAATTCGCTCTCTCGCGGAGCGGGTGACTCAATTCGCTCTCTCGCGAGCGGGTGACTCAATTCGCTCGCTCGTGAGCGGGTGACTCAATTCGTTCGCTCGCGAGCGGGTGACTCAATTCGCTCGCTCGTGAGCGGGTGACTCAATTCGCTCTCTCGCGGAGCGGGTGACTCAATTCGCTCTCTCGCGAGCGGGTGACTCAATTCGCTCTCTCGCGAGCGGGTGACTCAATTCGTTCGCTCGCGGAGCGGGTGACTCAATTCGTTCGCTCGCGGAGCGGGTGACTCAATTCGCTCGCGATCGAGCGGGTGACTCAATTCGCTCGCTCGCGAGCGGGCGACTCAATTCGCTCGCTCGCGACCGGGCGACTCAATTCGCTCTCTCGCGAGCGGGTGACTCAATTCGCTCGCGATCGAGCGGGTGACTCAATTCGCTCGCTCGTGAGCGGGTGACTCAATTCGCTCGCTCGTGAGCGGGTGACTCAATTCGCTCGCTCGTGAGCGGGTGACTCAATTCGCTCTCTCGCGGAGCGGGTGACTCAATTCGCTCGCGATCGAGCGGGCGACTCAATCGCTCTCTCGCGAGTGGGTGACTCAATTCGCTCGCTCGCGAGCGGGTGACTCAATTCGCTCGCGATCGAGCGGGTGACTCAATTCGCTCGCTCGTGAGCGGGTGACTAAATTCGCTCGCTCGCGAGCGGGTGACTCAATTCGCTCTCTCGCGAGCGGGTGACTCAATTCGCTCGCTCGCGGAGCGGGTGACTCAATTCGCTCGCGATCGAGCGGGTGACTCAATTCGCTCGCTCGCGGAGCGGGTGACTCAATTCGCTCTCTCGCGGAGCGGGTGACTCAATTCGCTCTCTCGCGAGCGGGTGACTCAATTCGCTCGCTCGCGGAGCGGGTGACTCAATTCGCTCGCGATCGAGCGGGTGACTCAATTCGCTCGCTCGCGAGCGGGTGACTCAATTCGCTCTCTCGCGAGCGGGTGACTCAATTCGCTCTCTCGCGAGCGGGTGACTCAATTCGCTCGCTCGCGGAGCGGGTGACTCAATTCGCTCGCGATCGAGCGGGTGACTCAATTCGCTCGCTCGCGAGCGGGCGACTCAATTCTCTCGCTCGCGGAGCGGAGCGACTCAATTCGTTCGCTCGCGGAGCGGAGCGACTCAATTCGCTCGCGATCGAGCGGGCGACTCAATTCGCTCGCTCGCTCGCTCGCTCGCTCGCGGAGCGTAGCGGAGCAGGACGGGGCCCTCCCCGTCGGCTCACCGGTCGTCACAGTGGCCGTGCAGCAGGCTCTTGGCGTAGCGGTCGAGCGAGGAGGCGGAGCCGCCCTTCGCCCCGTCGTCCTCGTGCGGCTGGTATCCGTGCGACTCGGTGTCGAGCGACAGAAAGAAAGCGCCGCGCTCCACCGCCTCCAGCGACGCTCGCGAGCGCGGGGAGGAGCGCTGGAGAGACTCGCGCGCTCGCGCCCACGCCGTGCTGGGGGGGCGGCAGGGGGGGCGGAGGGCGGGGACAGCCTCAGGTCTCGAGTTGTGAGGAGTCTCGAGGAGTCTCGTGGAGTCTCGAGGAGTCTCGTGGAGTCTCGAGTTGTGAGGAGTCTCGTGGAGTCTCGTGGAGTCTCGTGGAGTCTCGAGGAGTCTCGTGGAGTCTCGTGGAGTCTCGTGGAGTCTCGAGTTGTGAGGAGTCTCGTGGAGTCTCGTGGAGTCTCGTGGAGTCTCGTGGAGTCTCGAGTTGTGAGGAGTCTCGAGGAGTCTCGTGGAGTCTCGTGGAGTCTCGTGGAGTCTCGTGGAGTCTCGTGGAGTCTCGAGGAGTCTCGTGGAGTCTCGTGGAGTCTCGTGGAGTCTCGAGTTGTGAGGAGTCTCGTGGAGTCTCGAGGAGTCTCGTGGAGTCTCGTGGAGTCTCGAGTTGTGAGGAGTCTCGTGGAGTCTCGTGGAGTCTCGTGGAGTCTCGAGGAGTCTCGTGGAGTCTCGTGGAGTCTCGTGGAGTCTCGAGTTGTGAGGAGTCTCGTGGAGTCTTGTGGAGTCTCGTGGAGTCTCGTGGAGTCTCGAGGAGTCTCGTGGAGTCTCGTGGAGTCTCGTGGAGTCTCGTGGAGTCTCGTGGAGTCTCGAGTTGTGAGGAGTCTCGTGGAGTCTCGTGGAGTCTCGTGGAGTCTAGAGGAGTCTCGTGGAGTCTCGTGGAGTCTCGTGGAGTC
>NC_133746.1:8882629-8975129 GCF_048934315.1 Petromyzon marinus
GAGTGGTTCACCTGTTTCCACACCAGGGATTCTGGTTGTGTTGAACATCCTCTCATACTGAGCAGAGCACATGGGCACGGCTCCTTGCAGCATAAGCTGAGACACGGGGAGAGGAGACAGGGAGACACTCGTGGAGGAGACACGGAGACACGCGTGGAGGAGACACGGAGACACGTGTGGAGGGAGACACGGAGACACGCGTGGAGGGAGACACGGAGACACGTGTGGAGGGAGACATGGAGACACGCGTGGAGGAGACACGGAGACACGTGTGGAGGGAGACACGGAGACACGTGTGGAGGGAGACACGGAGACACGCGTGGAGGAGACACGGAGACACGTGTGGAGGGAGACACGGAGACACGTGTGGAGGGAGACACGGAGACACGCGTGGAGGAGACACGGAGACACGCGTGGAGACACGGAGACACGCGTGGAGGAGACACGGAGACACGCGGGGGGGGAAGACACGCGGGGAGGAGACACAGGGACACGAGTGTACTTGGTGGTGGTGGTGGCGGTGTACGTGGTGGTGTACGTGGTGGTGGTGGTGGTGTACGTGGTGGTGGTGGTGGTGTACGTGGCGGTGGTGTACGTGGTGGTGGTGGTGTACGTGGTGGTGGTGTACGTGGTGGTGGTGTACGTGGTGGTGGTGGTGTAAGTGGTGGTGGTGTACGTGGTGGTGGTGTACGTGGTGGTGTACGTGGTGGTGGTGGTGGTGTACGTGGCGGTGGTGTACGTGGTGGTGGTGGTGTACGTGGTGGTGGTGTACGTGGTGGTGGTGTACGTGGTGGTGGTGGTGTAAGTGGTGGTGGTGTACGTGGTGGTGGTGTACGTGGTGGTGGTGTACGTGGTGGTGGTGGTGTAAGTGGTGGTGGTGTACGTGGTGGTGGTGTACGCGGTGGTGGTGTACGTGGTGGTGGTGTACGTGGTGGTGGTGGTGTACGTGGTGGTGGTGGTGTACGTGGTGGTGGTGGTGTACGTGGTGGTGGTGGTGGTGTACGGTGTACGTGGTGGTGTACGTGGTGGTGTACGTGGTGGTGGTGTACGTGGTGGTGGTGGTGTACGTGGTGGTGGTGTACGGTGTACGTGGTGGTGGTGTACGTGGTGGTGGTGTACGTGGTGGTGGTGTACGTGGTGGTGGTGTACGTGTTGGTGTACGTGTTGGTGTACGTGTTGGTGTACGTGTTGGTGTACGTGTTGGTGTACGTGTTGGTGTACGTGGTGGTGGTGTACGTGTTGGTGTACGTGTTGGTGTACGTGTTGGTGTACGGTGTACGTTGGTGGCGGTGGTGGTGGTGGTGTACGTGGTGGTGGTGGTGTACGGTGTACGGTGTACGTTGGTGGTGGTGGTGGTGGTGTAGAGCGGTGCAGCCTACCGGTTTGATGTCCCCGCGGTCGAGCCGCCGCCGGTACAGCATGACGGCGTGCAGCAGGTTCCCGGCACGAGCCGCCTGCACGTGCGTTGGCGTCACGTACAGGAAGTCCTGGGGCGGGGTGGGGCACACGCGGGTCCGCTCCGACGGAAATCCTCGCGCTCCGCCAGCCCGCAGCACGGGTAGGGCCGGCAATGGTGGTGGTGGTGACGGTGGTGGTGGTGACGGTGGTGGTGGTGACGGTGGTGGTGACAGTGGTGGTGACGGTGGTGGTGGTGACGGTGGTGGTGACGATGGATGGTGGTGGTGGTGGTGGTGACGGTGGTGGTGGTGACGGTGGTGACGGTGGTGGTGACGGTGGTGGTGGTGGTGGTGGTGATGGTGGTGGTGACGGTGGTGGTGACGATGGATGGTGGTGGTGGTGGTGGTGACGGTGGTGGTGACGGTGGTGGTGACGGTGGTGGTGGTGATGGTGGTGGTGACGGTGGTGGTGGTGGTGGTGGTGATGGTGGTGGTGACGGTGGTGGTGACGATGGATGGTGGTGGTGGTGACGGTGGTGGTGACGGTGGTGGTGATGGTGGTGGTGACGGTGGTGGTGGTGATGGTGGTGGTGACGGTGGTGGTGGTGGTGGTGGTGGTGATGGTGGTGGTGACGGTGGTGGTGACGGTGGTGACGATGGATGGTGGTGGTGGTGGTGGTGACGGTGGTGGTGACGGTGGTGGTGACGGTGGTGATGGTGGTGACGATGGTGGTGACGATGGTAGTCATGGTGGTGATGATGGATGATGGTGGTGACGATGGTGGTGACGATGGTAGTCACGATGGTGGTGACGGTGGAGGTGATGATGGATGATGATGGATGACGATGCTCATGACAATGATGATGATGGTGGTGGAGGTGATGGTGGTGGTGACGGTGGTGGTGATGGTGGTGATGATGGACGATGGTGGTGACGGTGGTGGTGACAGTGATGGTGGTGATGATGGATGATGGTGGTGACGATGGTGGTGACGATGGTAGTGACAGTGGTGATGATGGATGATGATGGTGGTGATGCTCATGACAATGATGATGATGGTGGTGGTGGTGACGGTGGTTTACCATGGCGTAGTAGTTGCTGTTGACCATCAGGGGCTCCCTCGACCGCAGGTAAATATACTCCTCCCACCAGTCACTCACCTGTACCCACAGTCACCCACACAGTCACCCACACAGTCACTCACCTGTACCCAGTCACCCACACAGTCACCCACACAGTCACTCACCTGTACCCACAGTCACCCACACAGTCACCCACACAGTCACTCACCTGTACCCAGTCACCCACACAGTCACCCACACAGTCACTCACACAGTCACTCACCTGTACCCACAGTCACCCACACAGTCACCCACACAGTCACTCACACAGTGACTCACCTGCACCCAGTCAGCCACAGTCACCCACACAGTCACTCACACAGTGACTCACCTGCACCCAGTCAGCCACAGTCACCCACACAGTCACTCACCTGTACCCACAGTCACCCACAGTCACCCACACAGTCACTCACCTGTACCCACAGTCAGCCACAGTCACCCACACAGTCACTCACCTGTACCCACAGTCACCCACACAGTCACTCACACAGTCACTCACCTGTACCCACAGTCACCCACACAGTCACCCACACAGTCACTCACCTGTACCCACAGTCACCCACACAGTCACCCACACAGTTACTCACCTGTACCCACAGTCAGCCACAGTCACCCACACAGTCACTCACCTGTACCCACAGTCACCCACACAGTCACCCACACAGTCACTCACCTGTACCCACAGTCACCCACAGTCACCCACACAGTCACTCACCTGTACCCACAGTCACCCACACAGTCACTCACACAGTCACTCACCTGTACCCACAGTCACCCACAGTCACCCACACAGTCACTCACCTGTACCCACAGTCACCCACAGTCACCCACACAGTCACTC
The DNA here is from genome assembly GCF_048934315.1 of Petromyzon marinus. Classification (NCBI taxonomy): domain Eukaryota; kingdom Metazoa; phylum Chordata; class Hyperoartia; order Petromyzontiformes; family Petromyzontidae; genus Petromyzon; species Petromyzon marinus. Next base: position 8,885,990 of record NC_133746.1, read on the forward strand.
ACCTGCACCCACAGTCACCCACACAGTCACCCACACAGTCACTCACCTGTACCCACAGTCAGCCACACAGTCACTCACACAGTCACTCACACAGTCACTCACCTGCACCCACAGTCACCCACACAGTCACTCACCTGTACCCACAGTCAGCCACACAGTCACTCACACAGTCACTCACCTGTACCCACAGTCAGCCACACAGTCACTCACCTGTACCCACAGTCACTCACACAGTCACTCACACAGTCACCCACAGCCACCCACACAGTCACTCACCCGCACACACAGTCACCCACACACATAGCCACCCACACACACAGCCACCCACACACACAGCCACCCACACACACAGCCACCCACACACACAGCCACCCACACACACAGCCACCCACACACACAGTCACCCACACACATAGCCACCCACACACATAGCCACCCACACACATAGCCACCCACACACACAGCCACCCACACACACAGCCACCCACACACACAGCCACCCACACACACAGCCACTCACACACACAGCCACCCACACACATAGCCACCCACACACATAGCCACCCACACACACAGTCACCCACACACATAGCCACCCACACACATAGCTACCCATGTAGTCACCCACTCAATCGCCCTCATGTCTTCACCTCCGTGTCTCCATGTCTGTGTCGACGTGTCTCCGTGTCCCCATGTCTCTCTGTGTCTCCCCTGTGTGTCTCCCGTGTCTCCCCCCCCCCCGTGTGTCTCCCCCGTGATTCCCCCGTGTCTCCCCCGTGTGTCTCCCCGCGCGTCTCCCCCGTGTCTCCCCCGTGTGTCTCCCCCGTGTCTTCCCCGTGTGTCTCCCCCGTGTCTCCCCTGTGTGTCTCCCCCGTGTGTCTCCCCCGTGTCTCCCCCGTGTCTCCCCCGAGTGTCTCCCCCGTGTGTCTCCCCCGTGTGTCTCCCCCGTGTCTTCCCCGTGTGTCTCCCCCGAGTGTCTTCCCCGTGTCTTCCCCGTGTCTCCCCCGTGTCTCCCCCGAGTGTCTCCCCCGTGTGTCTCCCCCGTGTGTCTCGCCCGTGTCTCCCCCGTGTGTCTCCCCCGTGTGTCTTCCCCGTGTCTCCCCCGAGTGTCTTCCCCGTGTCTTCCCCGTGTCTCCCCCGTGTCTCCCCCGTGTGTCTCCCCCGTGTGTCTCCCCCGTGTGTCTCCCCCGTGTGTCTCCCCCGTGTCTCCCCCTGTGTGTCTCCCCCGTGTCTCCCCCGTGTGTCTCCACCCGTGTCTCCCCCGTGTCTCCCCCGAGTGTCTCCCCTGTGTGTCTCCCCCGTGTGTCTCCCCCGTGTCTCCCCCTGTGTGTCTCCCCCGTGTCTCCCCCGTGTCTCCCCCGTGTGTCTCCCCCGAGTGTCTCCCCCGTGTGTCTCCCCCGTGTCTCCCCCGGGTGTCTCCCGTGTGTCTCCCCCGTGTGTCTCCCCCGTGTCTCCACCCGTGTGTCTCCCCCGTGTCTCCCCCGTGTCTCCCCCGTGTCTCCCCCGAGTGTCTCCCCCGTGTGTCTCCCCCGTGTCTCCCCCGTGTCTCCCCCGTGTCTCCCCCGTGTCTCCCCCGTGTCTCCCCCGTGTGTCTCCCCCGCGCGTCTCCCCCGTGTGTCTCCCCCGTGCGTCTCCCCCGTGTCTCCCCCGTGTGTCTCCCCCGTGTCTCCCCCGTGTGTCTCCCCCGTGTCTCCCCCGTGTCTCCCCCGTGTGTCTCCCCCATGTACCCCGTGTATCTCCCCCGTGTGTCTCCCCCGTGTCTCCCCCGTGTGTCTCCCCCATGTACCCTGTGTATCTCCCCCGTGCGTCTCCCCCGTGTCTCCCCCGTGTCTCCCCCGTGTCTCCCCCGTGTGTCTCCCCCGTGTCTCCCCCGTGTCTCCCCCGTGTGTCTCCCCCGTGTGTCTCCCCCGTGTCTCCCCCGTGTGTCTCCCCCGTGTCTCCCCCGTGTCTCCCCCGTGTGTCTCCCCCGTGTGTCTCCCCCGTGTCTCCCCCGTGTCTCCCCCGTGTGTCTCCCCCATGTACCCCGTGTATCTCCCCCGTGTGTCTCCCCCGTGTCTCCCCCGTGTGTCTCCCCCCCGTGTATCTCCCCCGTGTGTCTCCCCCATGTACCCCGTGTATCTCCCCCGTGTCTCCCCCCCCCGTGTCTCCCCCCCCGTGTCTCCCCCCCCGTGTCTCCCCCCCCCCGTGTCTCCCCCCCCGTGTCTCCCCCCCCCCCCCCGTGTCTCCCCCGTGCGAGTCTCACGTAATTGCTCGCCCACCAGGACTTGAGGACGAGGTACCGCTGCAGTCTCCGTCCGAGCCCGGACTCAAAGTCCCGAGAGAGAGACTCAAGCTGGGAGAAAGAGTCGTCGTTCATGAGGGGTCTCATCGACTCCAGGCACTGGGAGAGGGAGAGAGACACACGGGGAGAGAGACACACGGTGAGAGAGAGACACACGGTGAGAGAGAGACACACGGTGAGAGAGAGACACACGGGGAGAGAGAGACACGGTGAGAGAGACACACGGTGAGAGAGAGACACGGTGAGAGAGAGACACACGGTGAGAGAGAGACACACGGGGAGAGAGACACACGGTGAGAGAGACACACGGGGAGAGAGAGACTCAAGCTGGGAGAAAGAGTCGTCGTTCATGAGGGGTCTCATCGACTCGAGGCACTGAGAGGGGGAGAGAGACACACGGGGAGAGAGACACACAAGGAGAGAGACACACGGTGAGACACACGGTGAGAGAGAGACACACGGTGAGAGAGAGACAGACACGGGGAGAGAGAGACACACGGTGAGAGAGAGACAGACACGGGGAGAGAGAGACACACGGTGAGAGAGAGACTCAAGCTGGGAGAAAGAGTCGTCGTTCATGAGGGGTCTCATCGACTCCAGGCACTGGGAGAGACACACGGGGAGAGAGACACACGGTGAGAGAGAGACAGACACGGGGAGAGAGAGACACACGGTGAGAGAGAGACAGACACGGGGAGAGAGAGACACACGGTGAGAGAGAGACTCAAGCTGGGAGAAAGAGTCGTCGTTCATGAGGGGTCTCATCGACTCCAGGCACTGGGAGAGACACACGGGGAGAGAGACACACGGTGAGAGAGAGACACACGGTGAGAGAGTGACACACGGTGAGAGAGAGACTCAAGCTGGGAGAAAGAGTCGTCGTTCATGAGGGGTCTCATCGACTCCAGGCACTGGGAGAGACACACGGGGAGAGAGACACACGGTGAGAGAGAGACACACGGTGAGAGAGAGACACACGGTGAGAGAGAGACTCAAGCTGGGAGAAAGAGTCGTCGTTCATGAGGGGTCTCATCGACTCCAGGCACTGGGAGAGGCAGACGGGGAGAGAGACACACGGGGAGAGAGACACACGGGGAGAGAGAGACACACGGGGAGAGAGAGACACACGGGGAGAGAGAGACTCAAGAAGGGAGAAAGAGTCGTCGTTCATGAGGGGTCTCATCGACTCCAGGCACTGGGAGAGACACACGGGGAGAGAGACACACGGGGAGAGAGGGACTCAAGCTGGGAGAAAGAGTCGTCGTTCATGAGGGGTCTCATCGACTCCAGGCACTGGGAGAGGCAGACGGGGAGAGAGACACACGGTGAGAGAGACACACGGTGAGAGAGAGACACGGGGAGAGAGACACACGGTGAGAGAGACACACGGTGAGAGAGAGACACACGGTGAGAGAGAGACACACGGTGAGAGAGAGACACACGGTGAGAGAGACGCACGGTGAGAGAGAGACACACGGTGAGAGAGAGACAGACACGGTGAGAGAGAGACACACGGGGAGAGAGACACACGGTGAGAGAGAGACACACGGTGAGAGAGAGACACACGGTGAGAGAGAGACAGACACGGAGAGAGAGAGACAGACACGGGGAGAGAGAGACACACGGGGAGAGAGACACACGGTGAGAGAGAGACACACGGTGAGAGAGAGACAGACACGGGGAGAGAGAGACACACGGTGAGAGAGACACACGGTGAGAGAGAGACACATGGGGAGAGAGACTCAAGCTGGGAGAAAGAGTCGTCGTTCATGAGGGGTCTCATCGACTCCAGGCACTGGGAGAGACACACGGGGAGAGAGACACACGGGGAGAGAGACACACGGGGAGAGAGAGACACGGTGAGAGAGACACACGGTGAGAGAGAGACACACGGGGAGAGAGAGACTCAAGCTGGGAGAAAGAGTCGTCGTTCATGAGGGGTCTCATCGACTCGAGGCACTGGGAGGGGGAGAGAGACACACGGTGAGAGAGAGACACACGGTGAGAGAGACACGGTGAGAGAGACACACGGTGAGAGAGACACACGGTGAGAGAGAGACACACAGGGAGAGCGAGAGAGACACGGTGAGAGAGACACACGGTGAGAGAGAGACACACGGTGAGAGAGACACGGTGAGAGAGACACACGGGGAGAGAGAGAGACACGGTGAGAGAGACACACGGTGAGAGAGAGACACACGGTGAGAGAGACACGGTGAGAGAGACACACGGGGAGAGAGAGAGACACGGTGAGAGAGAGACACACGGTGAGAGAGACACGGTGAGAGAGACACACGGGGAGAGAGAGAGACACGGTGAGAGAGACAAACGGTGAGAGAGAGACTCAAGCTGGGAGAAAGAGTCGTCGTTCATGAGGGGTCTCATCGACTCGAGGCACTGGGAGAGACACACGGGGAGAGAGACACACGGGGAGAGAGACACACGGTGAGAGAGAGACACACGGTGAGAGAGAGACACAAGCTGGGAGAAAGAGTCGTCGTTCATGAGGGGTCTCATCGACTCCAGGCACTGGGAGAGACACACGGGGAGAGAGACACACGGGGAGAGAGAGACACGGTGAGAGAGAGACACGGTGAGAGAGACACACGGTGAGAGAGAGACTCAAGCTGGGAGAAAGAGTCGTCGTTCATGAGGGGTCTCATCGACTCGAGGCACTGAGAGGGGGAGAGAGACACACGGGGAGAGAGACACACGGTGAGAGAGAGACACACGGTGAGAGAGACACACGGTGAGAGAGAGACACACGGTGAGAGAGAGACACACGGTGAGAGAGACACACGGGGAGAGAGACACATGGTGAGAGAGAGACTCAAGCTGGGAGAAAGAGTCGTCGTTCATGAGGGGTCTCATCGACTCCAGGCACTGGGAGAGGCAGATGGTGAGAGAGAGACACACGGGGAGAGAGACACACGGTGAGAGAGAGACACACGGTGAGAGAGACACACGGTGAGAGAGACACACGGTGAGAGAGACACACGGTGAGAGAGAGACACACGGGGAGAGAGAGACACGGTGAGAGAGACACACGGGGAGAGAGAGACTCAAGCTGGGAGAAAGAGTCGTCGTTCATGAGGGGTCTCATCGACTCGAGGCACTGGGAGAGACACACGGGGAGAGAGAGACACACGGTGAGAGAGAGACTCAACCTGGGAGAAAGAGTCGTCGTTCATGAGGGGTCTCATCGACTCCAGGCACTGGGAGAGACACACGGGGAGAGAGACACACGGTGAGAGAGACACACGGTGAGAGAGAGACACAAGCTGGGAGAAAGAGTCGTCGTTCATGAGGGGTCTCATCGACTCGAGGCACTGGGAGAGACACACGGGGAGAGAGAGACACACGGTGAGAGAGAGACTCAAGCTGGGAGAAAGAGTCGTCGTTCATGAGGGGTCTCATCGACTCCAGGCACTGGGAGAGACACACGGTGAGAGAGAGACACACGGTGAGAGAGAGACACACGGTGAGAGAGAGACACACGGTGAGAGAGAGACACGGTGAGAGAGAGACACACGGTGAGAGAGAGACACACGGTGAGAGAGAGACACACGGTGAGAGAGAGACACACGGTGAGAGAGACACGGTGAGAGAGACACACGGGGAGAGAGAGACACGGTGAGAGAGACACACGGTGAGAGAGACACGGTGAGAGAGACACACGGGGAGAGAGACACACGGTGAGAGAGACACACGGTGAGAGACACACGGTGAGAGAGAGACACACGGTGAGAGAGACACACGGGGAGAGAGAGACACACGGTGAGAGAGACACACGGGGAGAGAGAGACTCAAGCTGGGAGAAAGAGTCGTCGTTCATGAGGGGTCTCATCGACTCCAGGCACTGGGAGAGAGACACGGGGAGAGAGACACACGGTGAGAGAGAGACACACGGTGAGAGAGAGATACAGAGAGAGAGACACACGGTGAGAGAGAGACACACGGTGAGAGAGACACACGGTGAGAGAGACACACGGTGAGAGAGAGACTCAAGCTGGGAGAAAGAGTCGTCGTTCATGAGGGGTCTCATCGAATCCAGGCACTGGGAGGGGGAGAGAGACACACGGGGAGAGAGACACACGGGGAGAGAGACACACGGGGAGAGAGACACACGGTGAGAGAGAGACACACGGGGAGAGAGACACACGGTGAGAGAGAGACACACGGTGAGAGAGAGACACACGGGGAGAGAGAGACACACGGGGAGAGAGACACACGGGGAGAGAGAGACACACGGTGAGAGAGAGACAGACACGGGGAGAGAGAGACACACGGTGAGAGAGACACACGGTGAGAGAGAGACACAGAGAGAGAGACACAGAGAGAGAGACACACAGTGAGAGAGAGACACACGGTGAGAGAGAGACTCAAGCTGGGAGAAAGAGTCGTCGTTCATGAGGGGTCTCATCGACTCCAGGCACTGGAAGGGGGAGAGAGACACACGGTGAGAGAGACACGGTGAGAGAGACACACGGTGAGAGAGAGACACGGTGAGAGAGAGACACGGTGAGAGAGAGACACACGGGGAGAGAGAGACACACGGGGAGAGAGACACACGGGGAGAGAGAGACACACGGTGAGAGAGAGACACACGGTGAGAGAGAGACACGGGGAGAGAGAGACACACGGTGAGAGAGAGACACACGGGGAGAGAGACAAACGGTGAGAGAGAGACACACGGTGAGAGAGACACACGGTGAGAGAGAGACACACGGGGAGAGAGAGACACACGGTGAGAGAGAGAGACACACGGTGAGAGAGAGACACACGGTGAGAGAGACACACGGTGAGAGAGAGACACACGGGGAGAGAGACACACGGTGAGAGAGAGAGACACACGGTGAGAGAGAGACACACGGTGAGAGAGAGACACACGGTGAGAGAGAGAGACACACGGTGAGAGAGAGACACACGGGGAGAGAGACACACGGTGAGAGAGAGACACACGGGGAGAGAGAGACACACGGTGAGAGAGAGACACACGGTGAGAGAGACACACGGGGAGAGAGACACACGGTGAGAGAGAGACGCAGAGAGAGAGACACACGGTGAGAGAGAGACACACGGGGAGAGAGAGACACATGGTGAGAGAGAGACACACGGTGAGAGAGAGATACAGAGAGAGAGACACACGGGGAGAGAGAGACACACGGGGAGAGAGAGACACACGGGGAGAGAGAGACACACGGGGAGAGAGAGACACATGGTGAGAGAGAGACACACGGTGAGAGAGAGATACAGAGAGAGAGACACAAGGGGTGAGAGAGACACACGGGGAGAGAGAGACACACGGGGAGAGAGAGACACACGGGGAAAGAGACACACGGGGAGAGAGAGACACACGGTGAGAGAGAGACACACGGTGAGAGAGACACACGGGGAGAGAGACACACGGTGAGAGAGAGAGACACGGTGAGAGAGAGACACACGGTGAGAGAGAGACACACGGGGAGAGAGAGACACACGGGGAGAGAGAGACGCAGAGAGAGAGACACACGGTGAGAGAGAGATACACAGGGAGAGAGAGACACACGGTGAGAGAGAGACACACAGGGAGAGAGAGACACACGGGGAGAGAGACACACGGTGAGAGAGAGACACACGGTGAGAGAGACACACGGTGAGAGAGAGACACGGTGAGAGAGAGACACACGGTGAGAGAGAGACACACGGTGAGAGAGAGACACGGTGAGAGAGAGACACGGGGAGAGAGAGACGGTGAGAGAGAGACACACGGTGAGAGAGACACACGGTGAGAGAGACACACGGTGAGAGAGAGACACGGGGAGAGAGACACACGGTGAGAGAGAGAGACACACGGTGAGAGAGGATAGGGTGTAGGGGGTGTAGGGTGTAGGGGGTGTAGGGGTGTAGGGGGTGTAGGGGTGTAGGGTGTGTAGGGATGTAGGGGCGTAGGGTGTAGGGGTGTAGGGGCGTAGGGGTGTAGGGTGTGTAGGGGTGTAGGGTGTGTAGGGTGTGTAGGGTGTGTAGGGGTGTAGGGTGTGTAGGGGTGTAGGGGTGTAGGGTGTGTAGGGGTGTAGGGGTGTAGGGTGTGTAGGGGTGTAGGGTGTAGTGTGTAGTGTGTAGGGTGTAGGGGTGTAGGGTGTGTAGGGTGTAGGGTGTGTAGGGTGTAGGGGAGTAGGGTGTAGTGTGTAGGGTGTAGGGTGTAGGTGTGTAGGGTGTAGGGGGTAGGGTGTGTAGGGTGTGTAGAGTGTGTAGGGGTGTAGGGTGTAGGGTGTAGGGGTGTAGGGTGTGTAGGGTGTGTAGGGGTGTAGGGTGTGTAGGGGTGTAGGGTGTGTAGGGGTGTAGGGTGTGTAGGGTGTAGGGTGTAGGGGGTGTAGGGTGTGTAGGGGTGTAGGGTGTAGTGTGTGTAGGGTGTGTAGGTGTGTAGGGTGTGTAGGGTGTGTAGGGGTGTGTAGGGGTGTAGGGTGTGTAGGGGTGTAGGGTGTGTAGGTGTGTAGGGGTGTAGGTGTGTAGGGGTGTAGGGTGTAGGGGTGTGTAGGGTGTAGGGGTGTGTAGGGTGTAGGGGTGTAGGGTGTAGGTGTGTAGGGTGTAGGTGTGTAGGGGTGTAGGGGTGTAGGGTGTAGGTGTGTAGGGTGTAGGGGTGTAGGGTGTAGGGGTGTAGGGTGTAGGGGTGTAGGGGTGTAGGGGTGTAGGGTGTAGGGTGTAGTGTGTGTAGGGTGTGTAGGTGTGTAGGGTGTGTAGGGTGTGTAGGGGTGTAGGGTGTGTAGGGGTGTAGGGTGTGTAGGGGTGTAGGGTGTGTAGGTGTGTAGGGGTGTAGGTGTGTAGGGGTGTAGGGTGTAGGGGTGTAGGGGTGTAGGGTGTAGGGTGTAGGGGTGTGTAGGGTGTAGGAGTGTAGGGTGTAGGGGTGTAGGGTGTAGGGGTGTAGGGTGTAGGGGTGTAGGGTGTAGGGTGTAGGGGTGTGTAGGGTGTAGGGGTGTAGGGTGTAGGGTGTAGGGGTGTAGGGTGTAGGGTGTAGGGGTGTAGGGGTGTGTAGGGTGTAGGGGTGTAGGGTGTAGGGTGTAGGGGTGTAGGGTGTAGGGGTGTAGGGTGTAGGGGTGTAGGGGTGTAGGGTGTAGGGGTGTAGGGTGTAGGGGTGTAGGGGTGTGTAGGGTGTAGGGGTGTAGGGTGTAGGGGTGTAGGGTGTAGGGTGTAGGGTGTAGGGGTGTAGGGTGTAGGGTGTAGGTGTGTAGGGTGTAGGGTGTAGGGGTGTAGGGTGTAGGTGTGTAGGGTGTAGGGTGTAGGGGTGTAGGGTGTAGGTGTGTAGGGTGTAGGGGTGTAGGGTGTAGGGTGTAGGGGTGTAGGGTGTAGGGTGTAGGGGTGTAGGGGTGTAGGGTGTAGGGGTGTAGGGTGTAGGGGTGTAGGGTGTAGGGGTGTAGGGTGTAGGGGTGTAGGGGTGTAGGCTGTAGGGGTGTAGGCTGTAGGGGTGTAGGGTGTAGGGGTGTAGGGTGTAGGGGTGTGTAGGGTGTAGGGTGTAGGGGTGTAGGGGTGTAGGGTGTAGGGTGTAGGGGTGTAGGGTGTAGGGGTGTAGGGTGTAGGGGTGTAGGGGTGTAGGGTGTAGGGGTGTAGGGTGTAGGGGTGTAGGGTGTAGGGGTGTAGGGTGTAGGGTGTAGGGTGTAGGGGTGTAGGGTGTAGGGTGTAGGGGTGTAGGGTGTAGGGGTGTAGGGTGTAGGGGTGTAGGGTGTAGGTGTGTAGGGTGTAGGGTGTAGGGTGTAGGGGTGTAGGGTGTAGGGGTGTAGGGTGTAGGGGTGTAGGGTGTAGGGGTGTAGGGGTGTAGGGTGTAGGGTGTAGGTGTGTAGGGTGTAGGGTGTAGGGGTGTAGGGTGTAGGGGTGTAGGGTGTAGGGGTGTAGGGTGTAGGGGTGTAGGGTGTAGGGGTGTAGGGTGTAGGGGTGTAGGGTGTAGGGGTGTAGGGTGTAGGGGTGTAGGGGTGTAGGGTGTAGGGGTGTAGGGGTGTAGGGTGTAGGGTGTAGGGGTGTAGGGTGTAGGGTGTAGGGGTGTAGGGTGTAGGGTGTAGGGGTGTAGGGTGTAGGGGTGTACCCGTGTGACGGTGCTGTGCAGGGCCGGCACCGGCAGGCGTGGCAAGGAGGCCTGGAAAGAGAAGAGTAGCGGCCTCCTGCCCGAGAATAGTCTCACCAACACCTACACACACACACAGATACACACACAGATACACACACAGATACACACACAGATACACACACAGATACACACACAGATACACACACACACACAGACACACAGATACATACACAGAGATACACACACAGATACACACACACAGATAAACACACACAGATACACACACAGATACACACACACACACAGATACACATACACACACACACACAGATACACACACACACAGATACACACACACACAGATATACACACAGATACACACACACAGACACACACAGACACACACAGATATACACACACACAGGTTCACAGCCTCACCAACACCAACACACACAGATACACACACACACAGATACACACACACACAGATACACACACACACACACAGATACACACACACACAGATACACACACATACACAGATACACACACAGATACACACACACACAGATACACACACACACACAGATACACACACACACACAGATACACACACACAGATACACACACACACACAGATACACACACACAGATACACACACACACAGATACACACACACACAGATACACACACACACAGATACACACACATACACACACACACACAGATACACACACATACACACACACACACAGATACACACACACAACAACAACCGCCATTCGCCACTAAGTGGCGGTGACGTCACCACGACGCTTGTGCCAGGCTATGTGCACCCTGAGGCCACGTGAAGTGTCGAACGCCCGCTGGCAGGAGGTCACGGGGCAGACCCAGGTGCCACGGGTCGACTGACTGAGATGACTGGCTGATGCACCACCTGTGCCCCCTACTGTGCCAACCTGCTGTGCTTTAGCCACCCGGCGCTCCGCTCGTTGTTGTGAGCGTCGCTCCTCCGCCCTCCGTTGTTGTTGGAGGGCGACTGCCTCCAACTACCCAGTAGCATCCTTCACGAGCCTCCTCCACAGAGGCCGATCTTGACACCGCTGGTACCAGTCATCGGCAAGTCCACTCAGCTCTACGTACTCCTGTACCACATCACTCCATCTCTTCTCTAGCCCGTGCCGCGCCCGCTTAGCCCCCTCAATCCGGCCAAACAAAAGCTGTTTCGGCATGCGGTGGCTGGGCATGCGGGCTACATGACCCAGCCATCGCAGCCTTGCCTGCCGGAGGAGCTCACCGATGGGACCCTGCCCAGATCTTTCAAGGATTTGTGAGCTCCTCACACAATCCAGTCTGGTTAAACCCAGGATGGATCGTAGGCAGGCCAGCCTAAATGTTTCTAACCGGCGAAGATGTTCCATTAGGGGGGTCCACGTTTCGCAAGTGTAGAGAAGGGAGGGAATGACCGTGGCCGAGAAGACCTGAAGCTTAGTGCGGAGCGACAGACCAGGTAGCTTCCACACAGCGTTACGCAACCGATGAAAAGATATTGCCGCTCGACTGATTCGGAGTGAGACCTCTGCTGTTAAACTGGAGCCAGTCATAAGCACACTGCCCAGGTATGGGAAACTCTCCACTCTCTCCTCAACTGCCCCATCACCGATTGGGAGTTGTGGGGGCGGAGTGTCCGACGGTACAAAATACCCAGGCAGGTGCTTAGTTTTGGTGGGGCTGATGGTAAGGCCCCACCTCTTAGTGGCACGCTCCAGTCTCAGCAGCAGCGTCTCCAACTCCTCCTCTGACTGAGCAGCTATTACCAAATCATCAGCATACATAACGTGGTTGAGCAATAGGGAGCCATCCCTTGACCGCACCCGGGCATCGATTAGCCTCCCATTATATCTGTACCATATGGAGATTCCCCCGGTACAGCTATTGAAGGCTTCACGAACTACGTGGTCAAAATAGATGTTAAATAATGTGGGAGCCAGAGGACATCCCTGTCGCACCCCAAGGTGTACAGGGAATGGCTCTGACTCCCGGCCACGTAGTTTTACCCGGGCCCGCTCACCATCATGAAGGTCCTTAATGATCGTGAGCAGAGGGTCAGGTACTCCAAAAGCACGAAGAACGACCCAGAGCCCAGGCCTACTGATGGTATCATAGGCCTTGACCAGGTCAATAAAGCAGAGATGTAGGTCTTGTTGGAATTCCCTACACCTCTGCTGTAGCAGACGGACAGAAAATATGGCATCTGTGCAGGACCGCCCTTTCCTGAAACCGCATTGGGGCTCCGCAAGCCTCTCCTCAGCGTGCCTGGCAAGGCGATGCTGAATAATCCTTGCCAGGACCTTTCCCGGCACACTGAGAAGTGAGATGCCCCTGTAGTTGTTACAGTCTGTGCGGTCCCCCTTCTTAATAAGGGGGACCACCAGGGCATCCTTCCAATCCTGCGGAACCCGTCCAGTGGTCCAGACTGTTGTTATGATGTCATATAGGGCAGTCTGTGCACAAACGCCACCCTCCCTCAGCATTTCGCTTGGGAGATCATCTCTGCCCGCTGCCTTTCCTGGTCTCAGACTCCGTATCGCCTTCAATACTTCCTCAGCAGATGGCACCTCAGCCAGCCACTCACAGGGGGTGACTTCATCCAATATTTGAGGCACCGCAGCCTCAGCAGGGTCATCCTCACTTTGTGCCACGATGTTTTCCTGGCTGAGGGATTTTCCCTCCCCCAGGACCTCACAGAAATGCTCAGCAAATCTGCGAACCTGTTCCTGGGGGTCGGAAATTGGATCACCGTTTTTTCCCCTAATGATAGTAATAGGTGTGGCGCTGCAGGTTACTTTTTTGATGGAGTTAAATAGAGATTTGTGATCACGGGCCACTGAGGCAGACTCCATCTCCTCAGCAACCCGCGACCACCACCCATCCTTGCAGCGCCTCACGGCTCTCCGAACCTCCGAGCGAAGGCTGCGGTAAGCCTCCTCATTCTCTGACGTGGGATTCTGTAGCCGATGACAGTGGGCCTGTCGCTTTTTCTCAACCATCCTGAACAACTCCTCTGTCATCCAGGGTGTCTGGGGAGGTCTGGACCGCGTACCCAAAGCAGCCATTGCAGCTGCATGAGTCACAGTCCTAAACCTCGCCCATTTACCCTCGACATCAGGAGTCGGGGACGATGCCAATCCCAGCCGCAAGCGATGATGAAATTCTCGCTTGCAACTTTCATCAGATAACTGAGACCAGGCCACTTTAGGTTGGAATGGGGTCCTGGGTGTACACCCACCACCGGAGTGGAAGAATGGCAGGCGCATCTTACAGATGACTAGTCGATGGTCAGAGGGCAGATCAGCTCCACGGTAGGTCCTGGTGTCAAGGACATGGGCTCGCATTCGCTGGTCCGTCACTATGTAGTCCAGCAGATGTTCTTGCTTGGACCCGGCATGCATCCATGATGTTGTGTGGATGCGCCGATGCCGGAACAGCGTGTTGGTAATTACAAGCCCATGGGCTGCACAAAAATCTAGCAGCCTCCTACCGTTGTTATTGAGCTGATCTGGCCCATGCCCTCCAATCACTCCAGACCAGGTGCCAGTATCATGACCAACTCGGGCATTGAAGTCACCCAACATGATGACTCTATCCCGAGGGGCCACTTTAGCCAGCACCTGTGACAGGAGGTCACAGAAGGCATCTGACTCATCGGCTTTGCCTGCATCCCTCCACGGATGTTCATCTTCGGTGGGGGCATAAGTAACCACGACCACCATTCCTCGCCTCCGGTTGATGGGAAGGCGAGCCCAAAGTAGCCTGGGGCTTACAGCTTCCCACACCTCACCGCCACGCTCCCACGCCCCCTTCATTCTTTTGTTCAAAAGAAGACCCACACCCTGTTGTTTGGCAGTCTGCTGCCCCGAGTAGAGGACTGTCCACCCCTCATGGTGGCAGGAGCCAGAGCCGGTCCACCGGACCTCCTGAATGCCGCATAGATCCAGGCGGTACCGGTCCAGCTCCCGACAGAGGAGTGGCAGCCTCTCCTCTGCAGTGAGCGTTCGAACATTCCACGTGGCCACCCGTAGTGGCTTTTCGTTGTTTCTGGAGTAGCCCCGAGGGTAGGTATTCAATCTCCTGGCTCCGCCAATTGGGGTTTGGCCAGGAGACGTCATAGACGCCTGGCCCCCCGGGGCCTCCGGCACAAGCTTAGTTGTTACATATTTCAGTTTAATTCGTGGTTTTGTGGTAATTAATTGAAGGTGGAGGGGTTACCAGCCCCTCGCACCCGTCCAGAGCCCCCGTTTAGCCCCTGTGGTGGACACATATGCCATGAGGGGAGGAGCCAATCAAAATTGGATCTTCCCCCACAGCGCTGTCCACGACAGAGTTGCCCGTCCGGCACAGATACACACACACACAGATACACACACACACACAGATACACACACACAGATACACACACACAGATACACACACACACACAGATACACACACACACAGATACACACACACACACACAGATATACACACACACACAGATACACACACACACACAGATACACACACACACAGATACACACACATACACAGATACACACAACAAAGACAAAGATCCCCCATATAGCCTTAACAGACTGTAGGGGCAAGTGCTGTTAGCGAGCACCTATGAAGGCCGGAACGGTACACGAGGGGGTGGGTGGCCAGCACCACGCCCGACCGCCTTTGTCTCCCTAGTGGCAATGTTTACACACCGCACCAGGTACTCATTTGAGGCTGAGTCGACCTAGGAGAGGCCCGGGACCGGTTCAGATAATCGTCACTGGTGTTGGCCGTGAGCGGGAATCGAACCCGGGTCGCCAGGTTCATAGCGCAGCGCGCTAACCGCTACACACACAGATACACACACAACAACAACAACAACCGCCATTCGCCACTAAGTGGCGGTGACGTCACCACGACGCTTGTGCCAGGCTATGTGCACCCTGAGGCCACGTGAAGTGTCGAACGCCCGCTGGCAGGTGGTCACGGGGCAGACCCAGGTGCCACGGGTCGACTGACTGAGATGACTGGCTGATGCACCACCTGTGCCCCCTACTGTGCCAACCTGCTGTGCTTTAGCCACCCGGCGCTCCGCTCGCTGTTGTGAGCGTCGCTCCTCCGCACTCCGTTGTTGTTGGAGGGCAACTGCCTCCAACTGCCCAGTAGCATCCTTCACGAGCCTCCTCCACAGAGGCCGATCTTGACACCGCTGGTACCAGTCATCGGCAAGTCCACTCAGCTCCACGTCCTCCTGTACCACATCACTCCATCTCTTCTCTAGCCCGTGCCGCGCCCGCTTAGCCCCCTCAATCCGGCCAAACAAAACCTGTTTCGGCATGCGGTGGCTGGGCATGCGGGCTACATGACCCAGCCATCGCAGCCTTGCCTGCCGGAGGAGCTCACCGATGGGACCCTGCCCAGATCTTTCAAGGATTTGTGAGCTCCTCACACAATCCAGTCTGGTTAAACCCAGGATGGATCGTAGGCAGGCCAGCCTAAATGTTTCTAACCGGCGAAGATGTTCCATTAGGGGGGTCCACGTTTCGCAAGCGTAGAGAAGGGAGGGAATGACCATGGCCGAGAAGACCTGAAGCTTAGTGCGGAGCGACAGACCAGGTAGCTTCCACACAGCGTTACGCAACCGATTAAAAGATATTTCCGCTCGACTGATTCTGAGTGAGACCTCTGCTGTTAAACTGGAGCCAGTCATAAGCACACTGCCCAGGTATGGGAAACTCTCCACTCTCTCCACAACTGCCCCATCACCGATTGGGAGTTGTGGGGGTGGAGTGTCCGATGGTACAAAATACCCAGGCAGGTGCTTAGTTTTGGTGGGGCTGATGGTAAGGCCCCACCTCTTAGTGGCACGCTCCAGTCTCAGCAGCAGCGTCTCCAACTCCTCCTCTGACTGAGCAGCTATTACCAAGTCATCAGCATACATAACGTGGTTGAGCAATAGGGAGCCATCCCTTGACCGCACCCGGGCATCGATTAGCCTCCCATTATATCTGTACCATATGGAGATTCCCCCGGTACAGCTATTGAAGGCTTCACGAACTACGTGGTCAAAATAGATGTTAAATAATGTGGGAGCCAGAGGACATCCCTGTCGCACCCCAAGGTGTACAGGGAATGACTCTGACTCCCGGCCACGTAGTTTTACCCGGGCCCGCTCACCATCATGAAGGTCCTTAATGATCGTGAGCAGAGGGTCAGGTACTCCAAAAGCACGAAGAACGACCCAGAGCCCAGGCCTACTGATGGTATCATAGGCCTTGACCAGGTCAATAAAGCAGAGATGTAGGTCTTGTTGGAATTCCCTACACCTCTGCTGTAGCAGACGGACAGAAAATATGGCATCTGTGCAGGACCGCCCTTTCCTGAAACCGCATTGGGGCTCCGCAAGCCTCTCCTCAGCGTGCCTGGCAAGGCGATGCTGAATAATCCTTGCCAGGACCTTTCCCGGCACACTGAGGAGTGAGATGCCCCTGTAGTTGTTACAGTCTGTGCGGTCCCCCTTCTTAAAAAGGGGGACCACCAGGGCATCCTTCCAATCCTGCGGAACCCGTCCAGTGGTCCAGACTGTTGTTATGATGTCATATAGGGCAGTCTGTGCACAAACGCCACCCTCCCTCAGCATTTCGCTTGGGAGATCATCTCTGCCCGCTGCCTTTCCTGGTCTCAGACTCCGGATCGCCTTCAATACTTCCTCAGCAGATGGCACCTCAGCCAGCCACTCACAGGGGGTGACTTCATCCAATATTTGAGGCACCGCAGCCTCAGCAGGGTCATCCTCACTTTGTGCCACGGTGTTTTCTGGCTGAGGGATTTTCCCTCCCCCAGGACCTCACAGAAATGCTCAGCAAATCTGCGAACCTGTTCCTGGGGGTCGGAAATTGGATCACCGTTTTTTCCCCTAATGATGGTAATAGGTGTGGCGCTGCAGGTTACTTTTTTGATGGAGTTAAATAGAGATTTGTGATCACGGGCCACTGAGGCAGACTCCATCTCCTCAGCAACCCGCGACCACCATCCATCCTTGCAGCGCCTCACGGCTCTCCGAACCTCCGAGCGAAGGCTGCGGTAAGCCTCCTCATTCTCTGACGTGGGATTCTGTAGCCGATGACAGTGGGCCTGTCGCTTTTCTCAACCATCCTGAACAACTCCTCTGTCATCCAGGGTGTCTGGGGAGGTCTGGACCGCGTACCCAAAGCAGCCATTGCAGCTGCATGAGTCACAGTCCTAAACCTCGCCCATTTACCCTCGACATCAGGAGGAGTCGGGGACGATGCCAATTCCAGCCGCAAGCGATGATGAAATTCTCGCTTGCAACTTTCATCAGATAACTGAGACCAGGCCACTTTAGGTTGGAATGGGGTCCTGGGTGTACACCCACCACCGGAGTGGAAGAATGGCAGGCGCATCTTACAGATGACTAGTCGATGGTCAGAGGGCAGATC
Source organism: Petromyzon marinus (assembly GCF_048934315.1). Lineage (NCBI taxonomy): Eukaryota > Metazoa > Chordata > Hyperoartia > Petromyzontiformes > Petromyzontidae > Petromyzon > Petromyzon marinus. Next base: position 8,903,803 of record NC_133746.1, read on the forward strand.
AGCTCCACGGTAGGTCCTGGTGTCAAGGACATGGGCTCGCATTCGCTGGTCCGTCACTATGTAGTCCAGCAGATGTTCTTGCTTGGACCCGGCATGCATCCATGATGTTGTGTGGATGCGCCGATGCCGGAACAGCGTGTTGGTAATTACAAGCCCATGGGCTGCACAAAAATCTAGCAGCCTCCTACCGTTGTTATTGAGCTGATCTGGCCCATGCCCTCCAATCACTCCAGACCAGGTGCCAGTATCATGACCAACTCGGGCATTGAAGTCACCCAACATGATGACTCTATCCCGAGGGGCCACTTTAGCCAGCACCTGTGACAGGAGGTCATAGAAGGCATCTGACTCATCGGCTTTGCCTGCATCCCTCCACGGATGTTCATCTTCGGTGGGGGCATAAGTAACCACGACCACCATTCCTCGCCTCCGGTTGATGGGAAGGCGAGCCCAAAGTAGCCTGGGGCTTACAGCTTCCCACACCTCACCGCCACGCTCCCACGCCCCCTTCATTCTTTTGTTCAAAAGAAGACCCACACCCTGTTGTTTGGCAGTCTGCTGCCCCGAGTAGAGGACTGTCCACCCCTCATGGTGGCAGGAGCCAGAGCCGGTCCACCGGACCTCCTGAATGCCGCATAGATCCAGGCGGTACCGGTCCAGCTCCCGACAGAGGAGTGGCAGCCTCTCCTCTGCAGTGAGCGTTCGAACATTCCACGTGGCCACCCGTAGTGGCTTTTCGTTGTTTCTGGAGTAGCCCCGAGGGTAGGTATTCAATCTCCTGGCTCCGCCAATTGGGGTTTGGCCAGGAGACGTCATAGACGCCTGGCCCCCCGGGGCCTCCGGCACAAGCTTAGTTGTTACATATTTCAGTTTAATTCGTGGTTTTGTGGTAATTAATTGAAGGTGGAGGGGTTACCAGCCCCTCGCACCCGTCCAGAGCCCCCGTTTAGCCCCTGTGGTGGACACAGATGCCATGAGGGGAGGAGCCAATCAAAATTGGATCTCCCCCCACAGCGCTGTCCACGACAGAGTTGCCCGTCCGGCACCGCGAGGAGGTAGGGGGTTGTTTTGCCACACACACAGAGACACACACACAGATACACACACAGAGATACATAAAGAGATACACACACAGAGACACACACACACAGATACATAGAGATACGCACACACACAGATACACACACACAGATACACACACACACAGATACACACACACACAGATACACACACATACACAGATACACACACACAGATACACACACACAGATACACACACACACAGATACACACACATACAGATACACGCACACACACAGATACACACACACACAGATACACGCACATACACAGATACACACACACACAGATACACACACACACAGATACACACACACACAGATACACACACACACAGATACACACACACAGATACACACACACAGATACACACACACAGATACACACACACAGATACACACACACACAGATACACACACACACAGATACACACACACACAGATACACACACACACAGATACACACACACAGATACACACACATACAGATACACACACACACAGATACACACACACACAGATACACACACATACACAGATACACACACACACAGATACACACACACACAGATACACACACATACAGATACACGCACACACACAGATACACACACACACAGATACACGCACATACACAGATACACACACACACAGATACACACACACACAGATACACACACACACAGATACACACACACACAGATACACACACACAGATACACACACACAGATACACACACACAGATACACACACACAGATACACACACACACAGATACACACACACACAGATACACACACACACAGATACACACACACACAGATACACACACACACAGATACACACACACAGATACACACACACACAGATACACACACACACAGATACACACACACACAGATACACACACATACACAGATACACACACACACAGATACACACACACACAGATACACACACACACAGATACACACACACACAGATACACACACAGATACACACACAGATACACACACACACAGATACACAATGGCCCTCACCCCCCCCTCTCCTCACCCCCCCTCCTACTCACCCCTCCCTCACCACCCCCTCCCTCACCCCCTCACCCCCTTCCTTCACATCCCCCCCTTCCTCAACCCCCCCCCTCATCACCCCCCCTCCTCACCCCCCAACCTCCTCACCCTCCCCCTCCTCACCCCACCCCTCCTCACCCCCCCCTCCTCACCCCCCCCCCTCCTCACCCCACCCCTCCTCACCTCACCCCCTCCTCACCCCTCCCTCACCCCACCCTCCTCACCCCACCCCTCCTCACCCCACCCCTCACCCCCTCCCTACCCCCCTCCCTACCCCCCTCCCTACCCCCCTCCTCACCCCCTCCCTCACCCCACCCCTCCTCACCCACCCTCACCCCCCTCCTCCCCCTCCTCCCCTCCCCCCCTCCCTCCCCCCTCCCCCCGCCTCCTGACCAGCCAGGCCCGTGTGAGCACGGTGGCCTTGCGGTGGGGGTGGAACATCCAGGCGTGGTAGGAGAGCAACAGGCGCAGCAACAGGCGCAGCAGCAGCACCAGCAGCAGCCACAGCAGCGTGGCAAACAGCAGCGCCGACAGCAGGCTGTTGCCTCCGTGGGAGAGGTAGCCACTGGGGGGGGGGGGGGGGGGGCAGGGGGGCAGGGGGGGGGGCAGGGGGGCAGAGGGGCAGGGGGGGCAAGGGGGGGGCAGGGGGGAAGAGGGGGTGAGGGGTGAGTGCTGGCAAACTTTGTACCCTGCTGTTGAACCCCTCAAGTGAACCCCTCAAGTGAACCCTGATGTTGAACCCCGCAAGTGAACCCCTCAAGTGAACCCCTCAAGTGAACCCTGATGTTGAACCCCGCAAGTGAACCCCTCAAGTGAACGCTGGTAGTGAACCCTGATGTTGAACCCCTCAAGTGAACCCCTCAAGTGAACGCTGGTAGTGAACCCTGATGTTGAACCCCTCAAGTGAACCCCTCAAGTGAACGCTGGTAGTGAACCCCTCAAGTGAACCCCTCAAGTGAACCCTGATGTTGAACCCCTCAAGTGAACCCCTCAAGTGAACGCTGGTAGTGAACCCTGATGTTGAACCCCTCAAGTGAACCCCTCAAGTGAACGCTGGTAGTGAACCCCTCAAGTGAACCCCTCAAGTGAACCCTGATGTTGAACCCCTCAAGTGAACCCCTCAAGTGAACGCTGGTAGTGAACCCCTCAAGTGAACCCCTCAAGTGAACCCTGATGTTGAACCCCTCAAGTGAACCCCTCAAGTGAACGCTGGTAGTGAACCCCTCAAGTGAACCCCTCAAGTGAACGCTGGTAGTGAACCCCTCAAGTGAACCCCTCAAGTGAACCCTGATGTTGAACCCCTCAAGTGAACCCCTCAAGTGAACGCTGGTAGTGAACCCCTCAAGTGAACCCCTCAAGTGAACCCTGATGTTGAACCCCTCAAGTGAACCCCTCAAGTGAACGCTGGTAGTGAACCCTGATGTTGAACCCCTCAAGTGAACCCCTCAAGTGAACGCTGGTAGTGAACCCCTCAAGTGAACCCCTCAAGTGAACGCTGGTAGTGAACCCCTCAAGTGAACCCCTCAAGTGAACCCTGATGTTGAACCCCTCAAGTGAACCCCTCAAGTGAACGCTGGTAGTGAACCCTGATGTTGAACCCCTCAAGTGAACCCCTCAAGTGAACCCCTCAAGTGAACCCTGATGTTGAACCCCTCAAGTGAACCCCTCAAGTGAACGCTGGTAGTGAACCCCTCAAGTGAACCCCTCAAGTGAACCCTGATGTTGAACCCCTCAAGTGAACCCCTCAAGTGAACGCTGGTAGTGAACCCCTCAAGTGAACCCCTCAAGTGAACCCTGATGTTGAACCCCTCAAGTGAACCCCTCAAGTGAACGCTGGTAGTGAACCCCTCAAGTGAACCCCTCAAGTGAACCCCTCAAGTGAACGCTGGTAGTGAACCCCACAAGTGAACCCCTCAAGTGAACCCCTCAAGTGAACGCTGGTAGTGAACCCTGATGTTGAACCCCACAAGTGAACCCCTCAAGTGAACGCTGGTAGTGAACCCCTCAAGTGAACCCCTCAAGTGAACCCTGGTGGTGAACCCCTCAAGTGAACCCCTCAAGTGAACGCTGGTAGTGAACCCCTCAAGTGAACCCCTCAAGTGAACCCTGGTGGTGAACCCCTCAAGTGAACCCCTCAAGTGAACGCTGGTAGTGAACCCCTCAAGTGAACCACTCAAGTGAACCCCACAAGTGAACCCCTCAAGTGAACCACTCAAGTGAACCCCTCAAGTGAACCCCTCAAGTGAACCCCGCAAGTGAACCCCACAAGTGAACCCCTCAAGTGAACCCCACAAGTGAACCCCTCAAGTGAACCCCTCAAGTGAACCCCTCAAGTGAACCCTGGTGGTGAACCCCTCAAGTGAACCCCTCAAGTGAACCCCACAAGTGAACCCCTCAAGTGAACCCCTCAAGTGAACCCCTCAAGTGAACCCCTCAAGTGAACCCTGGTGGTGAACCCCTCAAGTGAACCCCTCAAGTGAACCCCACAAGTGAACCCCTCAAGTGAACCCCTCAAGTGAACCCCACAAGTGAACCCCTCAAGTGAACCCTGGTGGTGAACCCCTCAAGTGAACCCCTCAAGTGAACCCCACAAGTGAACCCCACAAGTGAACCCCTCAAGTGAACCCCTCAAGTGAACCCCACAAGTGAACCCCTCAAGTGAACCCCTCAAGTGAACCCTGGTAGTGAACCCCTCAAGTGAACCCTGGTAGTGAACCCTGGTAGTGAACCCCTCAAGTGAACCCCACAAGTGAACCCCACAAGTGAACCCTGGTGGTGAACCCCACAAGTGAACCCCACAAGTGAACCCCACAAGTGAACCCCTCAAGTGAACCCCACAAGTGAACCCCTCAAGTGTACCCCTCAAGTGAACCCCTTAAGTGAACCCCTCAAGTGAACCCCACAAGTGAACCCCACAAGTGAACCCTGGTGGTGAACCCCACAAGTGAACCCCACAAGTGAACCCCTCAAGTGAACCCCACAAGTGAACCCCTCAAGTGAACCCCTCAAGTGAACCCCTCAAGTGAACCCCACAAGTGAACCCCTCAAGTGAACCCCACAAGTGAACCCCTCAAGTGAACCCCTCAATTGAACCCCTCAAGTGAACCCTGGTGGTGAACCCCACAAGTGAACCCCTCAAGTGAACCCCTCAAGTGAACCCCTCAAGTGAACCCCACAAGTGAACCCCACAAGTGAACCCCTCAAGTGAACCCCAGAAGTGAACCCTGGTAGTGAACCCCTCAAGTGAACCCCTCAAGTGAACCCCACAAGTGAACCCCTCAAGTGAACCCCATAAGTGAACCCCTCAAGTGAACCCCTCAAGTGAACCCCACAAGTGAACCCCTCAAGTGAACCCCACAAGTGAACCCCTCAAGTGAACCCCTCAAGTGAACCCCACAAGTGAACCCCTCAAGTGAACCCCACAAGTGAACCCCTCAAGTGAACCCTGGTAGTGAACCCCTCAAGTGAACCCCTCAAGTGAACCCCTCAAGTGAACCCCACAAGTGAACCCGACAAGTGAACCCCTCAAGTGAACCCCTCAAGTGAACCCCACAAGTGAACGCTGGTAGTGAACCCCTCAAGTGAACCCCACAAGTGAACCCCTCAAGTGAACCCCTCAAGTGAACCCCTCAAGTGAACCCCTCAAGTGAACCCCACAAGTGAACGCTGGTAGTGAACCCCTCAAGTGAACCCCTCAAGTGAACCCCTCAAGTGAACCCTGGTGGTGAACCCCTCAAGTGAACCCCTCAAGTGAACCCCTCAAGTGAACGCTGGTAGTGAACCCCACAAGTGAACCCCTCAAGTGAACCCCTCAAGTGAACCCCTCAAGTGAACCCCGCAAGTGAACGCTGGTAGTGAACCCCTCAAGTGAACCCCTCAAGTGAACCCCTCAAGTGAACCCCTCAAGTGAACCCCTCAAGTGAACGCTGGTAGTGAACCCCTCAAGTGAACCCCTCAAGTGAACCTCGCAAGTGAACCCCACAAGTGAACCCCTCAAGTGAACCCCTCAAGTGAACCCCTCAAGTGAACCCCACAAGTGAACCCCTCACGTGAACCCCTCAAGTGAACCCCACAAGTGAACCCCTCAAGTGAACCCCTCAAGTGAACCCCACAAGTGAACCCCACAAGTGAACCCCTCAAGTGAACCCCTCAAGTGAACCCCTCAAGTGAACCCCTCAAGTGAACCCCACAAGTGAACCCCACAAGTGAACCCCACAAGTGAACCCCTCAAGTGAACCCCTCACGTGAACCCCACAAGTGAACCCCTCAAGTGAACCCCTCAAGTGAACCCCTCAAGTGAACCCCTCACGTGAACCCCACAAGTGAACCCCTCAAGTGAACCCCACAAGTGAACCCCTCAAGTGAACCCCTCAAGTGAACCCCTCAAGTGAACCCCACAGGTGAACCCTGCAAGTGAACCCCTCAAGTGAACCCCTCAAGTGAACCCTGCAAGTGAACCCCTCAAGTGAACCCCACAGGTGAACCCCTCAAGTGAACCCCTCAAGTGAACCCCTCAAGTGAACCCCTCAAGTGAACCCCGCAAGTGAACCCCTCAAGTGAACCCCTCAAGTGAACCCCTCAAGTGAACCCCTCAAGTGAACCCCACAAGTGAACCCCACAAGTGAACCCCTCAAGTGAACCCCTCAAGTGAACCCCTCAAGTGAACCCTGGTAGTGAACCCCTCAAGTGAACCCCTCAAGTGAACCCCTCAAGTGAACCCCACAAGTGAACCCTGGTAGTGAACCCCACAAGTGAACCCCTCAAGTGAACCCCACAAGTGAACCCCTCAAGTGAACCCCTCAAGTGAACCCTGGTAGTGGACCCCACAAGTGAACCCCTCAAGTGAACCCCTCAAGTGAACCCCACAAGTGAACCCCTCAAGTGAACCCCACAAGTGAACCCCTCAAGTGAACCCCTCAAGTGAACCCCTCAAGTGAACCCCACAAGTGAACCCCACAAGTGAACCCCACAAGTGAACCCCACAAGTGAACCCCTCAAGTGAACGCTGGTAGTGAACCCCTCAAGTGAACCCCACAAGTGAACCCCTCAAGTGAACCCCACAAGTGAACCCCTCAAGTGAACGCTGGTAGTGAACCCCTCAAGTGAACCCCTCAAGTGAACCCCGCAAGTGAACCCCTCAAGTGAACCCCTCAAGTGAACCCCTCAAGTGAACCCTGGTGGTGAACCCCGCAAGTGAACCCCTCAAGTGAACCCCTCAAGTGAACCCCACAAGTGAACCCCTCAAGTGAACCCCTCAAGTGAACCCCTCAAGTGAACCCCACAAGTGAACCCCTCAAGTGAACCCCACAAGTGAACCCCTCAAGTGAACCCCTCAAGTGAACCCCACAAGTGAACCCCACAAGTGAACCCCTCAAGTGAACCCCTCAAGTGAACCCCAAAAGTGAACCACTCAAGTGAACCCCACAAGTGAACGCTGGTAGTGAACCCCTCAAGTGAACCCCACAAGTGAACCCCTCAAGTGAACCCCACAAGTGAACCCCTCAAGTGAACCCCACAAGTGAACCCCTCAAGTGAACCCCACAAGTGAACCCCACAAGTGAACCCCACAAGTGAACCCCTCAAGTGAACCCTGGTGGTGAACCCCCTCAAGTGAACCCCTGGTAGTGAACCCCTCAAGTGAACCCCTCAAGTGAACCCCACAAGTGAACCCCACAAGTGAACCCCTCAAGTGAACCCCACAAGTGAACCCCTCAAGTGAACCCCACAAGTGAACCCCACAAGTGAACCCCTCAAGTGAACCCCGCAAGTGAACCCCACAAGTGAACCCCTCAAGTGAACCCCACAAGTGAACCCCTCAAGTGAACCCCGCAAGTGAACCCCTCAAGTGAACCCCACAAGTGAACCCCTCAAGTGAACCCCTCAAGTGAACCCCACAAGTGAACCCCTCAAGTGAACCTCACAAGTGAACCCCTCAAGTGAACCCCTCAAGTGAACCCCACAAGTGAACCCCTCAAGTGAACCCCACAAGTGAACCCCACAAGTGAACCCCTCAAGTGAACCCCTCAAGTGAACCCCTCACGTGAACCCCTCAAATGAACCCCTCAAATGAACCCCTCAAGTGAACCCCTCAAGTGAACCCCACAAGTGAACCCCACAAGTGAACCCCACAAGTGAACCCCTCAAGTGAACCCCACAAGTGAACCCCTCACGTGAACCCCACAAGTGAACCCCTCAAATGAACCCCTCAAGTGAACCCCTCAAGTGAACCCCTCACGTGAACCCCACAAGTGAACCCCTCAAGTGAACCCCACAAGTGAACCCCTCAAGTGAACCCCTCAAGTGAACCCCTCAAGTGAACCCCACAGGTGAACCCCGCAAGTGAACCCCTCAAGTGAACCCCTCAAGTGAACCCCGCAAGTGAACCCCTCAAGTGAACCCCTCAAGTGAACCCCTCAAGTGAACCCCTCAAGTGAACCCCGCAAGTGAACCCCTCAAGTGAACCCCTCAAGTGAACCCCTCAAGTGAACCCCTCAAGTGAACCCCTCAAGTGAACCCCTCAAGTGAACCCCTCAAGTGAACCCCACAAGTGAACCCCTCAAGTGAACCCCTCAAGTGAACCCTGGTAGTGAACCCCTCAAGTGAACCCCTCAAGTGAACCCCTCAAGTGAACCCCACAAGTGAACCCTGGTAGTGAACCCCACAAGTGAACCCCTCAAGTGAACCCCACAAGTGAACCCCTCAAGTGAACCCCTCAAGTGAACCCTGGTAGTGGACCCCAAAAGTGAACCCCTCAAGTGAACCCCTCAAGTGAACCCCACAAGTGAACCCCTCAAGTGAACCCCACAAGTGAACCCCTCAAGTGAACCCCTCAAGTGAACCCCTCAAGTGAACCCCACAAGTGAACCCCACAAGTGAACCCCTCAAGTGAACCCCACAAGTGAACCCCACAAGTGAACCCCTCAAGTGAACGCTGGTAGTGAACCCCTCAAGTGAACCCCACAAGTGAACCCCTCAAGTGAACCCCACAAGTGAACCCCTCAAGTGAACGCTGGTAGTGAACCCCTCAAGTGAACCCCTCAAGTGAACCCCTCAAGTGAACCCCGCAAGTGAACCCCTCAAGTGAACCCCTCAAGTGAACCCCTCAAGTGAACCCCATAAGTGAACCCCTCAAGTGAACCCCACAAGTGAACCCCTCAAGTGAACCCCGCAAGTGAACCCCACAAGTGAACCCCTCAAGTGAACCCCTCAAGTGAACCCCACAAGTGAACCCCACAAGTGAACTCCTCAAGTGAACCCCTCAAGTGAACCCCAAAAGTGAACCCCTCAAGTGAACCCCACAAGTGAACGCTGGTAGTGAACCCCTCAAGTGAACCCCACAAGTGAACCCCTCAAGTGAACCCCACAAGTGAACCCCTCAAGTGAACCCCTCAAGTGAACCCCTCAAGTGAACCCCACAAGTGAACCCCTCAAGTGAACCCCACAAGTGAACCCCACAAGTGAACCCCTCAAGTGAACCCTGGTGGTGAACCCCCTCAAGTGAACCCCTGGTAGTGAACCCCTCAAGTGAACCCCTCAAGTGAACCCCTCAAGTGAACCCCACAAGTGAACCCCTCAAGTGAACCCCACAAGTGAACCCCACAAGTGAACCCCTCAAGTGAACCCCTCAAGTGAACCCCGCAAGTGAACCCCACAAGTGAACCCCTCAAGTGAACCCCACAAGTGAACCCCTCAAGTGAACCCCGCAAGTGAACCCCTCAAGTGAACCCCACAAGTGAACCCCTCAAGTGAACCCCTCAAGTGAACCCCTCAAGTGAACCCCTCAAGTGAACCCCACAAGTGAACCCCTCAAGTGAACCCCTCAAGTGAACCCCTCAAGTGAACCCTGGTAGTGAACCCCTCAAGTGAACCCCTCAAGTGAACCCCTCAAGTGAACCCCACAAGTGAACCCTGGTAGTGAACCCCACAAGTGAACCCCTCAAGTGAACCCCACAAGTGAACCCCTCAAGTGAACCCCTCAAGTGAACCCTGGTAGTGGACCCCACAAGTGAACCCCTCAAGTGAACCCCTCAAGTGAACCCCACAAGTGAACCCCACAAGTGAACCCCACAAGTGAACCCCTCAAGTGAACCCCACAAGTGAACCCCTCAAGTGAACCCCTCAAGTGAACCCCTCAAGTGAACCCCACAAGTGAACCCCACAAGTGAACCCCTCAAGTGAACCCCACAAGTGAACCCCACAAGTGAACCCCTCAAGTGAACGCTGGTAGTGAACCCCTCAAGTGAACCCCACAAGTGAACCCCTCAAGTGAACCCCACAAGTGAACCCCTCAAGTGAACGCTGGTAGTGAACCCCTCAAGTGAACCCCTCAAGTGAACCCCTCAAGTGAACCCCGCAAGTGAACCCCTCAAGTGAACCCCTCAAGTGAACCCCTCAAGTGAACCCCATAAGTGAACCCCTCAAGTGAACCCCACAAGTGAACCCCTCAAGTGAACCCCGCAAGTGAACCCCACAAGTGAACCCCTCAAGTGAACCCCTCAAGTGAACCCCACAAGTGAACCCCACAAGTGAACTCCTCAAGTGAACCCCTCAAGTGAACCCCAAAAGTGAACCCCTCAAGTGAACCCCACAAGTGAACGCTGGTAGTGAACCCCTCAAGTGAACCCCACAAGTGAACCCCTCAAGTGAACCCCACAAGTGAACCCCTCAAGTGAACCCCTCAAGTGAACCCCTCAAGTGAACCCCACAAGTGAACCCCTCAAGTGAACCCCACAAGTGAACCCCACAAGTGAACCCCTCAAGTGAACCCTGGTGGTGAACCCCCTCAAGTGAACCCCTGGTAGTGAACCCCTCAAGTGAACCCCTCAAGTGAACCCCACAAGTGAACCCCACAAGTGAACCCCACAAGTGAACCCCTCAAGTGAACCCCACAAGTGAACCCCTCAAGTGAACCCCACAAGTGAACCCCACAAGTGAACCCCTCAAGTGAACCCCTCAAGTGAACCCCGCAAGTGAACCCCACAAGTGAACCCCTCAAGTGAACCCCACAAGTGAACCCCTCAAGTGAACCCCGCAAGTGAACCCCTCAAGTGAACCCCACAAGTGAACCCCTCAAGTGAACCCCTCAAGTGAACCCCACAAGTGAACCCCTCAAGTGAACCTCACAAGTGAACCCCTCAAGTGAACCCCTCAAGTGAACCCCACAAGTGAACCCCTCAAGTGAACCCCACAAGTGAACCCCACAAGTGAACCCCTCAAGTGAACCCCTCAAGTGAACCCCTCAAGTGAACCCCTCAAGTGAACCCCTCAAGTGAACCCCACAAGTGAACCCCACAAGTGAACCCCACAAGTGAACCCCTCAAGTGAACCCCTCACGTGAACCCCACAAGTGAACCCCTCAAGTGAACCCCTCAAGTGAACCCCTCACGTGAACCCCACAAGTGAACCCCTCAAGTGAACCCCACAAGTGAACCCCTCAAGTGAACCCCTCAAGTGAACCCCTCAAGTGAACCCCACAGGTGAACCCCGCAAGTGAACCCCTCAAGTGAACCCCTCAAGTGAACCCCGCAAGTGAACCCCGCAAGTGAACCCCACAGGTGAACCCCTCAAGTGAACCCCTCAAGTGAACCCCTCAAGTGAACCCCTCAAGTGAACCCCTCAAGTGAACCCCGCAAGTGAACCCCTCAAGTGAACCCCTCAAGTGAACCCCTCAAGTGAACCCCACAAGTGAACCCCTCAAGTGAACCCCTCAAGTGAACCCCTCAAGTGAACCCCACAAGTGAACCCCTCAAGTGAACCCCTCAAGTGAACCCCTCAAGTGAACCCTGGTAGTGAACCCCTCAAGTGAACCCCTCAAGTGAACCCCTCAAGTGAACCCCACAAGTGAACCCTGGTAGTGAACCCCACAAGTGAACCCCTCAAGTGAACCCCACAAGTGAACCCCTCAAGTGAACCCCTCAAGTGAACCCTGGTAGTGGACCCCACAAGTGAACCCCTCAAGTGAACCCCTCAAGTGAACCCCACAAGTGAACCCCACAAGTGAACCCCTCAAGTGAACCCCACAAGTGAACCCCTCAAGTGAACCCCTCAAGTGAACCCCTCAAGTGAACCCCACAAGTGAACCCCACAAGTGAACCCCTCAAGTGAACCCCACAAGTGAACCCCACAAGTGAACCCCTCAAGTGAACGCTGGTAGTGAACCCCTCAAGTGAACCCCACAAGTGAACCCCTCAAGTGAACCCCACAAGTGAACCCCTCAAGTGAACGCTGGTAGTGAACCCCTCAAGTGAACCCCTCAAGTGAACCCCTCAAGTGAACCCCGCAAGTGAACCCCTCAAGTGAACCCCTCAAGTGAACCCCTCAAGTGAACCCTGGTGGTGAACCCCGCAAGTGAACCCCTCAAGTGAACCCCTCAAGTGAACCCCACAAGTGAACCCCTCAAGTGAACCCCTCAAGTGAACCCCTCAAGTGAACCCCACAAGTGAACCCCTCAAGTGAACCCCTCAAGTGAACCCCACAAGTGAACCCCACAAGTGAACCCCTCAAGTGAACCCCTCAAGTGAACCCCAAAAGTGAACCCCTCAAGTGAACCCCACAAGTGAACGCTGGTAGTGAACCCCTCAAGTGAACCCCACAAGTGAACCCCTCAAGTGAACCCCACAAGTGAACCCCTCAAGTGAACCCCTCAAGTGAACCCCTCAAGTGAACCCCACAAGTGAACCCCTCAAGTGAACCCCACAAGTGAACCCCACAAGTGAACCCCACAAGTGAACCCCTCAAGTGAACCCTGGTGGTGAACCCCCTCAAGTGAACCCCTGGTAGTGAACCCCTCAAGTGAACCCCTCAAATGAACCCCACAAGTGAACCCCACAAGTGAACCCCTCAAGTGAACCCCACAAGTGAACCCCTCAAGTGAACCCCACAAGTGAACCCCACAAGTGAACCCCTCAAGTGAACCCCTCAAGTGAACCCCGCAAGTGAACCCCACAAGTGAACCCCTCAAGTGAACCCCACAAGTGAACCCCTCAAGTGAACCCCGCAAGTGAACCCCTCAAGTGAACCCCACAAGTGAACCCCTCAAGTGAACCCCTCAAGTGAACCCCAAAAGTGAACCCCTCAAGTGAACCTCACAAGTGAACCCCTCAAGTGAACCCCTCAAGTGAACCCCACAAGTGAACCCCTCAAGTGAACCCCACAAGTGAACCCCTCAAGTGAACCCCACAAGTGAACCCCACAAGTGAACCCCTCAAGTGAACCCCTCAAGTGAACCCCTCAAGTGAACTCTGGTGGTCAACCCCTCAAGTGAACCCCTCAAGTGAACCCCTCAAGTGAACCCTGGTGGTGAACCCCGCAAGTGAACCCCACAAGTGAACCCCTCAAGTGAACCCCTCAAGTGAACCCCACAAGTGAACCCCACAAGTGAACGCTGGTAGTGAACCCCTCAAGTGAACCCCTCAAGTGAACCCCTCAAGTGAACCCCTCAAGTGAACCCCTCAAGTGAACCCCTCAAGTGAACCTCACAAGTGAACCCCTCAAGTGAACCCCTCAAGTGAACCCCTCAAGTGAACCCCACAAGTGAACCCCTCAAGTGAACCCCACAAGTGAACCCCTCAAGTGAACCCCACAAGTGAACCCCTCAAGTGAACCCTGGTGGTGAACCCCTCAAGTGAACCCCTCAAGTGAACCCCTCAAGTGAACCCCTAAAGTGAACCCTGGTGGTGAACCCCTCAAGTGAACCCCTCAAGTGAACCCCTCAAGTGAACCCCGCAAGTGAACGCTGGTGGTGAACCCCTCAAGTGAACCCCTCAAGTGAACCCCTCAAGTGAACCCCACAAGTGAACCCCACAAGTGAACCCCTCAAGTGAACCACTCAAGTGAACCCCTCAAGTGAACCCCTCAAGTGAACCCCACAAGTGAACCCCTCAAGTGAACCCCTCAAGTGAACCCCTCAAGTGAACCCCTCAAGTGAACCCCTCAAGTGAACGCTGGTAGTGAACCCCACAAGTGAACCCCTCAAGTGAACCCCTCAAGTGAACCCCGCAAGTGAACGCTGGTAGTGAACCCCTCAAGTGAACCCCTCAAGTGAACCCCGCAAGTGAACCCCTCAAGTGAACCCCACAAGTGAACCCCTCAAGTGAACCCCTCAAGTGAACCCCTCAAGTGAACCCCACAAGTGAACCCCTCAAGTGAACCCCACAAGTGAACCCCTCAAGTGAACCCCTCAAGTGAACCCCTCAAGTGAACCCCACAAGTGAACCCCACAAGTGAACCCCTCAAGTGAACCCCTCAAGTGAACCCCTCAAGTGAACCCCACAAGTGAACCCCTCAAGTGAACCCCACAAGTGAACCCCTCAAGTGAACCCCTCAAGTGAACCCCTCAAGTGAACCCCACAAGTGAACCCCACAAGTGAACCCCTCAAGTGAACCCCTCAAGTGAACCCCACAAGTGAACCCCTCAAGTGAACCCCACAAGTGAACCCCTCAAGTGAACCCCTCAAGTGAACCCCACAAGTGAACCCCTCAAGTGAACCCCTCAAGTGAACCCCTCAAGTGAACCCCTCAAGTGAACCCCTCAAGTGAACCCCTCAAGTGAACCCTGGTAGTGAACCCCACAAGTGAACCCCACAAGTGAACCCCTCAAGTGAACCCCACAAGTGAACCCCTCAAGTGAACCCCTCAAGTGAACCCCACAAGTGAACCCCACAAGTGAACCCCTCAAGTGAACCCCTCAAGTGAACCCCACAAGTGAACCCCTCAAGTGAACCCCTCAAGTGAACCCCACAAGTGAACCCCTCAAGTGAACCCCTCAAGTGAACCCCACAAGTGAACCCCACAAGTGAACCCCTCAAGTGAACCCCTCAAGTGAACCCCACAAGTGAACCCCTCAAGTGAACCCCGCAAGTGAACCCCTCAAGTGAACCCCTCAAGTGAACCCCTCAAGTGAACCCCACAAGTGAACCCCACAAGTGAACCCCACAAGTGAACCCCTCAAGTGAACCCCACAAGTGAACCCCACAAGTGAACCCCACAAGTGAACCCCACAAGTGAACCCCACAAGTGAACCCCTCAAGTGAACCCCTCAAGTGAACCCCACAAGTGAACCCCTCAAGTGAACCCCTCAAGTGAACCCCTCAAGTGAACCCCTCAAGTGAACGCTGGTAGTGAACCCCACAAGTGAACCCCTCAAGTGAACCCCTCAAGTGAACCCCGCAAGTGAACGCTGGTAGTGAACCCCTCAAGTGAACCCCTCAAGTGAACCCCGCAAGTGAACCCCTCAAGTGAACCCCACAAGTGAACCCCTCAAGTGAACCCCTCAAGTGAACCCCTCAAGTGAACCCCACAAGTGAACCCCTCAAGTGAACCCCACAAGTGAACCCCTCAAGTGAACCCCTCAAGTGAACCCCTCAAGTGAACCCCACAAGTGAACCCCACAAGTGAACCCCTCAAGTGAACCCCTCAAGTGAACCCCACAAGTGAACCCCTCAAGTGAACCCCACAAGTGAACCCCTCAAGTGAACCCCTCAAGTGAACCCCTCAAGTGAACCCCACAAGTGAACCCCACAAGTGAACCCCTCAAGTGAACCCCTCAAGTGAACCCCACAAGTGAACCCCTCAAGTGAACCCCGCAAGTGAACCCCTCAAGTGAACCCCTCAAGTGAACCCCTCAAGTGAACCCCACAAGTGAACCCCACAAGTGAACCCCACAAGTGAACCCCTCAAGTGAACCCCACAAGTGAACCCCACAAGTGAACCCCACAAGTGAACCCCACAAGTGAACCCCACAAGTGAACCCCTCAAGTGAACCCCACAAGTGAACCCCACAAGTGAACCCCACAAGTGAACCCCACAAGTGAACCCCACAAGTGAACAACTCCGCTGGTCAACCCCACCGTTGAACCCCGCGGGTGAACAACCCCACCGCGGGTGAGTGAGTGTGTGAGTGAGCGAGAGTGTGAGTGAGTTAGCGAGAGTGTGAGTGAGCGAGTGAGTGTGTGAGTGAGCGAGAGTGTGAGTGAGCGAGCGAGAGTGTGAGTGTGAGCGGGCAAGCGAGTGAGTGTGTGAGTGAGCGAGTGTGTGAGTGAGCGGGCGAGAGTGTGAGTGAGTGAGCGTGTGGGTGAGCGGGCAAGCGAGTGAGTGAGTGAACGAGTGTGTGAGTGAGCGGGCGAGTGAGTTTGAGTGAATGTGAGCGAGCAAGTGAGTGAGCGGGCAAGCGTTTGAGTGAGCGAGCAAGCGGGCGACCGTGAGTGGTCAAGTGAGTGAGCGAGTGAGGGAGCGAGGGTGTGTGTGAGCGGGCGAGTGAGTGGGTGAGCATGTGAGTGAGCGGGCGAGTGAGTGGGTGAGCGTGTGAGTGAGCGGGCGAGTGAGTGGGTGAGCGTGTGAGTGAGTGTGTGAGTGAGCGTGTGTGTGAGCGGGCGAGCGAGTGAGTGTGTGAGTGAGCGTGTGTGTGAGCGGGCAAGCGAGTGAGTGTGTGAGTGAGCGTGTGTGTGAGCGGGCGAGTGAGTGGGTGAGCATGTGAGTGAGCGGGCGAGTGAGTGGGTGAGCGTGTGAGTGAGCGGGCGAGTGAGTGGGTGAGCGTGTGAGTGAGTGGGTGAGTGAGTGGGAGATTGGGCGAGTGAGTGGGTGAGCGTGTGAGTGAGCGGGCGAGTGAGCGGGTGAGCGTGTGAGTGAGCGGGCGAGTGAGTGGGTGAGTGAGTGGGTGATCGGGCGAGTGAGTGGGTGAGCGTGTGAGTGAGTGGGCAAGTGAGTGTGTGATCGGGCGAGTGAGTGTGTGAGCGTGTGAGTGAGCGGGCGAGTGAGCGAGCGAGTGAGTGAGCGTCTGAGTGAGTGGGTGATCGGGCGAGTGAGCGGGTGAGCGTGTGAGTGAGCGGGCGAGTGAGTGGGTGAGCGAGTGAGTGAGCGGGCGAGTGAGTGGGTGATCGGGCGAGTGAGTGTGTGAGCGTGTGAGTGAGTGGGCGAGTGAACGAGCGAGCGTGTGAGTGAGCATCTGAGTGAGTGGGTGATCGGGCGAGTGAGTGTGTGAGCGTGTGAGTGAGCGGGCGAGTGAGCGTCTGAGTGAGTGGGTGAGCGTGTGAGTGAGCGGGCGAGTGAGCGGGTGAGCGTGTGAGTGAGCGGGCGAGTGAGTGGGTGAGCGAGTGGGTGATCGGGCGAGTGAGTGGGTGAGTGTGTGAGTGAGCGGGCGAGTGAGCGAGCGAGTGAGTGAGCGTCTGAGTGAGTGGGTGATCGTGTGAGTGAGTGGGTGATCGGGCGAGTGAGTGGGTGAGCGTGTGAGTGAGTGGGTGAGTGAGCGAGCGAGCGAGCGAGCGTCTGAGTGAGTGGGTGATCGGGCGGGTGAGTGGGTGAGCGTGGAAGTGATCGGGCGAGTGAGTGGGTGAGCGTGTGAGTGATCGGGCGAGTGAGTGGGTGAGCGTGTGAGTGAGCGGGCGAGTGAGTGGGTGAGCGTGTGAGTGATCGGGCGAGTGAGCGAGCGAGTGAGTGAGCGGGCGAGTGAGTGGGTGAGCGTGTGAGTGATCGGGCGAGTGAGCGAGCGAGTGAGTGAGCGGGCGAGTGAGTGGGTGAGCGTGTGAGTGAGCGGGCGAGTGAGTGGGTGAGCGTGTGAGTGAGCGGGCGAGTGAGTGGGTGAGCGTGTGAGTGAGCGTGTGAGTGAGTGAGCGATCCTCTATTAATCTTGATCAACCACTGTAGCCCAGCACCAAACCGGATTAACAACATTCCTGGTCTGAAGCGGGTGAACAACCCCGCTGTGGGTGAACAGCCCCGTGGGTGAACACAACCCCTGTAGGTGAACACAACCCCCCCTGTAGGTGAACACAACCCCCCCTGTAGGTGAACACAACCCCCCCCTGTAGGTGACCACAACCCCCCCCTGTAGGTGACCACAACCCCCCCCTGTAGGTGAACACAACCCCCCCTGTAGGTGAACACAACCCCCCCTGTAGGTGAACACAACCCCCCCTGTAGGTGAACACAATCCCCCTGTAGGTGAACACCCCCCCTGTAGGTGAACACAACCCCTGTAAGTGAACAGAGTCCTGTAGGTGAACACAGCCCCCCCTGTAAGTGAACACAACCCTGTAAATGAACACAACCCTGTAAATGAACACAACCTCCCCTGTAAGTGAACACAACCCTGTAAATGAACGCAACCCTGTAAGTGAACACAACCCCCCCCCCTGTAGGTGAACACAACCCTGTAGGTGAACACAGCCCCCCCTGTAGGTGAACACAACCCTGTAGGTGAACACAGCCCCCCCTGTAGGTGAACAACCCTGTAGGTGAACACAGCCTCCCCTGTAGGCGAACACAGCCCTGCCATGGGTGAACACAACCTCCTGAAGGTGAACACAACCCCTGTAAGTGAACACAGCCCCTGTAGGTGAACACAGCCCCTGTAAGTGAACACAGCCCCTGTAGGTGAACACAGCCCCTGTAGGTGAACACAGCCCCTGTAAGTGAACACAACCCTGTAAGTGAACAACCCTGTAGGTGAACACCCCCCCCCCCCCTGTAAGTGAACAACCCTGTAAGTGAACACAACCCCCCCTGTAAGTGAACAACCCTGTAAGTGAACAGAGTCCTGTAAGTGAACAGAGTCCTGTAGGTGAACAGAGTCCTGTAGGTGAACACAACCCCCCTGTAGGTGAACACAGTCCCCCCTGTAGGTGAACACAACCCCTGTAAGTGAACACAGCCCCCCCTGTAGGTGAACACAACCCCTGTAAGTGAACACAGCCCCCCCTGTAGGTGAACACAACCCCTGTAAGTGAACACAGCCCCCCTCCCCTGTAAGTGAACAGAGTCGTCCTCACGCGTGTGGGATGCTACGTGCGATGGTGGCGATGGTGCCCATGGACGGGTCCACGCGGGCCTGGACCGTCGCCATGATGGTGGTCACCACCACCAGCCAGCTGCTGGCGCTGGCCGGGTACAGCCCGTCAGCCAGCCCGTTCTGTACACCAGCAAACAGCACCATCATCAGCTACATCATCATCAGCTACAGCACCGTCGCCATGATGGTGGTCACCACCACCAGCCAGCTGCTGGCACTGGCCGGGTACAGCCCGTCGGCCAGCCCGTTCTGTACACCAGCAAACAGCACCATCATCAGCTACATCATCATCAGCTACAGCACCGTCGCCATGATGGTGGTCACCACCACCAGCCAGCTGCTGGCACTGGCCGGGTACAGCCCGTCGGCCAGCCCGTTCTGTACACCAGCAAACAGCACCATCATCAGCTACATCATCATCAGCTACAGCACCGTCGCCATGATGGTGGTCACCACCACCAGCCAGCTGCTGGCACTGGCCGGGTACAGCCCGTCAGCCAGCCCGTTCTGTGCACCAGCAAACATCATCATCAGCTACAGCATCATCATCAGCTACAGCACCGTCGCCATGATGGTGGTCACCACCACCAGCCAGCTGCTGGCACTGGCCGGGTACAGCCCGTCGGCCAGCCCGTTCTGTACACCAGCAAACAGCACCATCATCATCAGCATCATCATCATCAGCTACAGCATCATCATCATGATGGTGGTCACCACCACCAGCCAGCTGCTGGCACTGGCTGGGTACAGCCCGTCAGCCAGCCCGTTCTGTGCACCAGCAAACAGCACCATCATCAGCTACAGCATCATCATCATCAGCTACAGCACCGTCGCCATGATGGTGGTCACCACCACCAGCCAGCTGCTGGCACTGGCCGGGTACAGCCCGTCAGCCAGACCGTTCTGTGCACCAGCAAACAGCACCATCATCATCAGCATCATCATCATCAGCTACAGCACCGTCGCCATGATGGTGGTCACCACCACCAGCCAGCTGCTGGCACTGGCCGGGTACAGCCCGTCAGCCAGCCCGTTCTGTACACCAGCAAACATCATCATCATCAGCTACAGCATCATCATCATCAGCTACAGCACCGTCACCATGATGGTGGTCACCACCACCAGCCAGCTGCTGGCACTGGCTGGGTACAGCCCGTCAGCCAGACCGTTCTGTACACCAGCAAACAGCACCATCATCATCATCAGCTACAGCATCATCATCATCAGCTACAGCACCATCATCATCATCAGCTACAGCACCGTCACCATGATGGTGGTCACCACCACCAGCCAGCTGCTGGCACTGGCTGGGTACAGCCCGTCGGCCAGACCGTTCTGTACACCAGCAAACAGCATCATCAGCAACATCATCATCATCAGCTACAGCACCGTCGCCATGATGGTGGTCACCACCACCAGCCAGCTGCTGGCACTAGCCGGGTACAGCCCGTCAGCCAGCCCGTTCTGTACACCAGCAAACATCATCAGCTACACCATCATCATCATCATCAGCTACAGCACCGTCGCCATGATGGTGGTCACCACCACCAGCCAGCTGCTGGCACTGGCTGGGTACAGCCCGTCAGCCAGCCCGTTCTGTACACCAGCAACATCATCATCAGCAGCTACAGCATCATCATCAGCTACAGCAGCACCATCATCATCAGCTACACCATCATCATCATCAGCTACAGCACCGTCGCCATGATGGTGGTCACCACCACCAGCCAGCTGCTGGCACTGGCCGGGTACAGCCCGTCGGCCAGACCGTTCTGTACACCAGCAAACATCATCAGCATCATCATCATCAGCTACAGCATCATCATCAGCACCATCGTCATCAGCTACAGCACCATCATCATCATCATCATCAGCTACAGCATCATCATCATCAGCTACAGCACCGTCACCATGATGGTGGTCACCACCACCAGCCAGCTGCTGGCACTGGCTGGGTACAGCCCGTCGGCCAGCCCGTTCTGTACACCAGCAAACATCATCATCATCAGCTACAGCATCATCATCAGCTACAGCATCATCATCAGCTACAGCATCATCAGCACCATCATCATCATCATCAGCTACAGCACCGTCGCTATGATGGTCGTCACCACCACCAGCCAGCTGCTGGCACTGGCTGGGTACAGCCCGTCGGCCAGCCCGTTCTGTACACCAGCAAACATCATCATCATCAGCTACAGCAACATCATCATCAGCTACAGCACCATCATCATCAGCTACAGCATCATCATCAGCTACAGCATCATCATCATCAGCTACAGCATCATCATCATCAGCTACATCACCATCATCATCAGCTACAGCACCATCATCATCAGCTACAGCAACATCATCATCAGCTACAGCATCATCATCATCAGCTACAGCACCGTCGTCATGATGGTCGTTACCACCACCAGCCAGCTGCTGGCACTGGCTGGGTACAGCCCGTCGGCCAGACCGTTCTGTACACCAGCAAACAGCAGCATCAGCATCATCATCAGCTACAGCATCATCATCATCATCAGCTACAGCATCATCATCATCAGCACCATCATCATCATCATCAGCTACAGCATCATCAGCACCATCATCATCATCAGCTACAGCATCATCATCATCAGCACCATCATCATCATCATCAGCTACAGCATCATCAGCACCATCATCATCATCAGCACCATCATCATCATCATCAGCTACAGCACCGTCGCCATGATGGTGGTCACCACCACCAGCCAGCTGCTGGCGCTGGCTGGGTACAGCCCATCAGCCAGCCCGTTCTGTGCACCAGCAAACAGCAGCATCAGCTACAGCAGCATCATCAGCTACAGCAGCATCATCATCAGCTACAGCATCATCATCATCAGCTACAGCATCATCAGCTACAGCACCGTCACCATGATGGTGGTCACCACCACCAGCCAGCTGCTGGCACTGGCTGGGTACAGCCCGTCAGCCAGACCGTTCTGTACACCAGCAAACAGCACCATCATCAGCTACAGCACCATCATCATCAGCTACAGCACCATCATCATCAGCTACAGCATCATCAGCTACAGCACCGTCGTCATGATGGTGGTCACCACCACCAGCCAGCTGCTGGCACTGGCTGGGTACAGCCCGTCAGCCAGCCCGTTCTGTACACCAGCAAACAGCAGCATCAGCTACAGCACCATCATCATCAGCTACAGCACCATCATCATCAGCTACAGCATCATCATCAGCACCATCATCATCATCAGCTACAGCTACAGCATCATCATCATCAGCTGCTGGTGCTGGCTGGGTACACCCCGTCGGCCAGCCCGTTCTGTACACCAGCAAACAGCAGCATCAGCTACAGCATCATCATGAGCTACAGCAGCATCATCATCATCATCATCAGCAGCATCAACATCATCATCAGCTACAGCACCATCATCATCAGCATCATCATCAGCTACAGCACCATCATCATCATCAGCTACACCATCATCATCAGCAGCTACAGCATCATCATCATCAGCATCATCATCAGCTACAGCACCATCATCATCAGCTACAGCACCATCATCATCAGCTACATCATCATCAGCTACAGCATCATCAGCTACAGCATCATCATCAGCTACAGCATCATCATCATCAGCTACAGCATCATCATCATCAGCTACATCATCATCATCATCAGCTACAGCACCATCATCATCAGCTACAGCATCATCAGCATCAGCTACAGCATCATCAGCTACAACATCATCATCATCTCTCCCCGTGTCTCCCCCTGTCTCCCTGTGTCTCCCTGTCTCCACGTGTCTCCACGTCTCCCCGTCCCTGTCTCCACGTGTCTCTCCCTGTCTCCACGTGTCCCTCCCTGTCTCCACGTGTCTCTCCCTGTCTCCACGTGTCTCTCCCTGTCTCCACGTGTCTCTCCCTGTCTCCACGTGTCTCCACGTGTCTCTCCCTGTCTCCACGTGTCTCTCCCTGTCTCCACGTGTCTCTCCCTGTCTCCACGTGTCTCTCCCTGTCTCCACGTGTCTCTCCCTGTCTCCACGTGTCCCTCCCTGTCTCCACGTGTCTCTCCCTGTCTCCACGTGTCTCTCCCTGTCTCCACGTGTCTCTCCCTGTCTCCACGTGTCTCTCCCTGTCTCCACGTGTCTCTCCCTGTCTCCACGTGTCTCTCCCTGTCTCCACGTGTCCCTCCCTGTCTCCACGTGTCTCTCCCTGTCTCCACGTGTCTCTCCCTGTCTCCACGTGTCTCTCCCTGTCTCCACGTGTCTCTCCCTGTCTCCACGTGTCTCTCCCTGTCTCCACGTGTCTCTCCCTGTCTCCACGTGTCTCTCCCTGTCTCCACGTGTCTCTCCCTGTCTCCCCGTCTCTCCCTGTCTCCACGTGTCTCCACGTCTCCCCGTCCCTGTCTCCACGTGTCTCTCCCTGTCTCAACGTGTCTCTCCCTGTCTCCACGTGTCTCTCCCTGTCTCCACGTGTCTCTCCCTGTCTCCACGTGTCTCTCCCTGTCTCCACGTCTCCCCGTCCCTGTCTCCACGTGTCTCTCCCTGTCTCAACGTGTCTCTCCCTGTCTCCACGTCTCCCCGTCCCTGTCTCCACGTCTCTCCCTGCCTCCACGTGTCTCCACGTGTCTCTCCCTGTCTTCACGTCTCCCCGTCCCTGTCTCCACGTCTCCCCGTCCCTGTCTCCACGTGTCTCTCCCTGTCTCCACGTCTCCCCGTCCCTGTCTCCACGTGTCTCTCCCTGTCTCCACGTGTCTCTCCCTGTCTCCACGTGTCTCTCCCTGTCTTCACGTCTCCCCGTCCCTGTCTCCACGTCTCCCCGTCCCTGTCTCCACGTGTCTTTCCCTGTCTCCACGTCTCCCCGTCCCTGTCTCCACGTGTCTCTCCCTGTCTCCACGTGTCTCTCCCTGTCTCCACGTGTCTCTCCCTGTCTTCACGTCTCCCCGTCCCTGTCTCCACGTCTCCCCGTCCCTGTCTCCACGTGTCTCTCCCTGTCTCCACGTCTCCCCGTCCCTGTCTCCACGTGTCTCCACGTGTCTCCCTGTCTCCACGTCTCCCCGTCCCTGTCCCTGTCTCCACGTGTCTCTCCCTGTCTCCACGTGTCTCCACGTGTCTCCCTGTCTCCACGTCTCCCCGTCCCTGTCCCTGTCTCCACGTGTCTCTCCCTGTCTCCACGTGTCTCTCCCTGTCTCCACGTCTCCCCGTCCCTGTCTCTCCCTGTCTCCCCGTGTCTCCCCCCCGTCTCCTCCCCGCGTGTCTCTGCCTCACCTTGAACCTGTTGAACCTCTTCTTCCAGGACCTGAGGCCCGAGAGGTAGACTTGCCGCAGGGCCTCGTGGCTCAGGTGCAGGTCGATGCCATCCTGGGTGACCGTGAACTGGAACGCCACGGCCTGGTGAGCCTCCGCCATCGCGGGGAGGACGACGAGGAGGAGGAGGACGAGGACGAGGAGGAGGACGACGAGGAGGAGGAGGGAGAAGACGCTGCGAGAGGAGGGAGGAGAGACGGGGAGACTGGGATGAGGTGGTGAGGAGAGACGGGGAGACTGGGATGAGGTGGTGAGGAGAGACGGGGAGACTGGGATGAGGTGGTGAGGAGAGACGGGGAGACTGGGATGAGGTGGTGAGGAGAGACGGGGAGACTGGGATGAGGTGGTGAGGAGAGACGGGGAGACTGGGATGAGGTGGTGAGAGACAGGGAGACTGGGATGAGGTGCTGAGGAGAGACGGGGAGACTGGGATGAGGTGGTGAGAGACGGGGAGACTGGGATGAGGTGGTGAGGAGAGACGGGGAGACTGGGATGAGGTGGTGAGGAGAGACGGGGAGACTGGGATGAGGTGGTGAGAGACGGGGAGACTGGGATGAGGTGGTGAGGAGAGACGGGGAGACTGGGATGAGGTGGTGAGGAGAGACGGGGAGACTGGGATGAGGTGGTGAGGAGAGACGGGGAGACTGGGATGAGGTGGTGAGAGACGGGGAGACTGGGATGAGGTGGTGAGGAGAGACGGGGAGACTGGGATGAGGTGGTGAGGAGAGACGGGGAGACTGGGATGAGGTGGTGAGGAGAGACGGGGAGACTGCGATGAGGTGGTGAGGAGAGACGGGGAGACTGGGATGAGGTGGTGAGAGACGGGGAGACTGGGATGAGGTGGTGAGGAGAGACGGGGAGACTGGGATGAGGTGGTGAGGAGAGACGGGGAGACTGGGATGAGGTGGTGAGGAGAGACGGGGAGACTGGGATGAGGTGGTGAGGAGAGACGGGGAGACTGGGATGAGGTGGTGAGAGAGGAGGGAGGAGAGACGAGGAGACTGGGATGAGGTGGTGAGGAGAGACGGGGAGACTGGGATGAGGTGGTGAGAGAGGAGGGAGGAGAGACGGGGAGACTGGGATGAGGTGGTGAGGAGAGACGGGGATGAAGTGGGAGGAGAGACGGGGAGACTGGGATGAGGTGGTGAGAGACTGGGATGAGGTGGTGAGAGGAGAGACGGGGAGACTGGGATGAGGTGGTGAGGAGAGACGGGGATGAAGTGAGGAGAGACGGGGAGACGGGGATGAGGTGGTGAGGAGAGACGGGGAGACTGGGATGAGGAGGGAGGAGAGACGGGGAGACGGGGATGAAGTGAGGAGAGACGGGGAGACGGGGATGAGGTGGTGAGGAGAGACGGGGAGACTGGGATGAGGTGGTGAGAGAGGAGGGAGGAGAGACGGGGAGACTGGGATGAGGAGGGAGGAGAGACGGGGAGACGGGGATGAAGTGAGGAGAGACGGGGAGACTGGGATGAGGTGGTAGGAGAGACGGGGAGACTGGGATGAGGTGGTGAGAAAGGAGGGAGGAGAGACGGGGAGACTGGGATGAGGTGGTGAGAGGAGAGACGGGGAGACTGGGATGAGGTGGTGAGGAGAGACGGGGATGAAGTGAGGAGAGACGGGGAGACTGGGATGAGGTGGTAGGAGAGACGGGGAGACTGGGATGAGGTGGTGAGGAGAGACGGGGAGACTGGGATGAGGTGGTGAGGAGAGACGGGGAGACTGGGATGAGGTGGTAAGATACAGGGAGAATGGGATGAGGTGGGAAGAGATACGGGGAGACTGGGATGAGGTGGTGAGAGACGGGGAGACTGGGATGAGGTGGTGAGAGACTGCGATGAGGTGGTAAGAGACGGGGAGACTGGGATGAGGTGGGAGGAGAGACGGGGAGACTGGGATGAGGTGGTGAGAGACGGGGAGACCGGGAGGAGACACTGGCAGAGAGAGGGAGGCAAGAGAGAGATGAGGGAGACACGGGGAGACACGGGGAGAGGGCGGGAGACACGGGGAGACACGGGGAGAGAGCGGGAGACACGGAGAGACACGGGGAGACACGGGGAGACACGGGGAGAGGGTGGGAGACACGGGGAGACACGGGGAGAGAGCGGGAGACACGGAGAGACACGGGGAGACACGGGGAGACACGGGGAGAGAGTGGGAGACACGGGGAGACACGGGGAGAGAGTGGGGGACACGGGGAGAGAGCGGGAGACACGGGGAGACACGGGGAGAGAGTGGGAGACACAGAGAGAGAGTGGGAGACACGTGGAGACACGGGGAGACACGGGGAGCGTGGGAGACACGGGGAGAGACGGGGAGAGAGCGGGAGACACGGGGAGAGAGTGGGAGACACGGAGAGACACGGGGAGAGAGTTGGAGACACGGAGAGACACGGGGAGACACGGGGAGACACGGGGAGAGAGTGGGAGACACGGGGAGACACGGGGAGAGAGTGGGAGACACGGAGAGAGAGTGGGAGACACGGGGAGACACGGGGAGCGTGGGAGACACGGGGAGACACGGGGAGAGAGCGTGAGACACGGGGAGAGAGCGGGAGACACGGGGAGAGAGCGGGAGACACGGGGAGACACGGGGAGAAAGTGGGAGACACGGAGAGAGAGTGGGAGACACGGGGAGACACGGGGAGACACGGGGAGAGAGCGGGAGACACGGGGAGAGAGTGGGAGACACGGGGAGACACGGGGAGACACGGGGAGACACGGCGCGCTTATCGAAGTTTCAAAGTTGTGTTTGTGACTGCGGCAATTTTGGCAACGACGGGAGCTTGTTGAAGAGCGAGGGGAGAGTATTCTGGTGGATCGCGGCTTCCGTTTACTCGGGAACCCGGGGGCCTCGCCATGAGGTTCAAATGTACTTGTGGCTTGTGGGAACGATCTTCCACGGTGGGGGTGGGAGCGGGGGGTCAGATGGACCTCTCCCGGGAGTCTGTGGACAATTTTTTTTTTTAACGCGCTTTAAAAACGATTCGCGCAACGCTTCTCCCACTTATAGTAATAGGTTTTACCCTTTTAACTGGCACAAAAACTGACACCTTTATTCAAGGCATCATGTTTGCAATGACCACAACACAAGCAGTCAAAATGCAAACAAAAGAGACAACTCTGATAATAATATTGGCACTGTCCTTGAATTTGATTGGTCCACACCCGAGACAGCTTTTCTTAGAGCCCAGTCTCCATTGGTGTTGGACCAGAAGACGCCAAAAGGCGTACAACTCAAAAACAGCGCACTATCAGAGTATTGAGGGCTCGGGGTGAGCATTTACATTATGAGACCTCCTTTGCCAGAAACAAGATATAGGAATAGGTTTTACCCTTTTAACTGGCACAAAAACTGACACCTTTATTCAAGGCATCATGTTTGCAATAACCACAACACAAGCAGTCAAAATGCAAACAAAAGAGACAACTCTGATAATAATATTGGCACTGTCCTTGAATTTGATTGGTCCACACCCGAGACAGCTTTTCTTAGAGCCCAGTCTCCATTGGTGTTGGACCAGAAGACGCCAAAAGGCGTACAACTCAAAAACAGCGCACTGTCAGAGTATTGAGGGCTCAGGGTGAGCATTTAAATCATGAGACCTCCTTTGCCAGAAACAAGATATAGGAATAGGTTTTCACCCTTTTAACTGGCACAAAAACTGACACCTTTATTCAAGGCATCATGTTTGCAATGACCACAACACAAGCAGTCAAATGCAAACAAAAGAGACAACTCTGATAATAATATTGGCACTGTCCCCTTGAGTTTGATCAGAGTTGTCTCTTTTGTTTGCATTTGACTGCTTGTGCTGTGGTTATTGCAAACATGATGCCTTGAATAAAGGTGTCAGTTTTTGTGCCAGTCAAAAGGGTGAAAACCTATTCCTATATCTTGTTTCTGGCAAAGGAGGTCTCATAATGTTAATGCTCTCCCACTTATTGAAGCGTCGAGAGTTCACCGGAGCGAGGGGGGGGGAGGGGATCTCGTCACAAGTATTTGTGGTAGGATTATTTTCATGGCGACCGTCCGCTGCTGCTGCTGCTGCTGCTGCGTCCTGGTACAGCGCTTCGAGATCCTTCGTGAAAATCTGCTACGTCAATGGAATTATTATTATGGAGATAACGTCTTTCTCTCTCTCTCAAGATGGCTAGTAGATGTTAACTACCTCGCCTGGTATACAGGAGGTCTGTGTCTCTCTCCATCTCATCCTCATCATCATCACGGTGGCTATGAGATGTTGACTACCTCGCCTGGTCTACAGGAGGTCTGTGTCTCTCTCTCATCATCATCATCATCATCACGGTGTGCTAGGAGATGTTGACTACCTCGCCTGGTATACAGGAGGTCTGTGTCTCTCTCTCATCATCATCATCATCATCACGGTGTGCTAGGAGATGTTGACTACCTCGCCTGGTCTACAGGAGGTCTGTGTGTCTCTCTCTCATCATCATCATCACAGTGGCTATGAGATGTTGACTACCTCGCCTGGTCTACAGGAGGTCTGTGTCTCTCTCTCTCATCATCATCATCACAGTGGCTATGAGATGTTGACTACCTCGCCTGGTATACAGGAGGTCTGTGTCTCTCTCCATCTCATCATCATCATCATCACGGTGGCTATGAGATGTTGACTACCTCGCCTGGTATACAGGAGGTCTGTGTCTCTCTCCATCTCATCATCATCATCACAGTGGCTATGAGATGTTGACTACCTCGCCTGGTCTACAGGAGGTCTGTGTCTCTCTCCATCTCATCATCATCATCACGGTGGCTATGAGATGTTGACTACCTCGCCTGGTCTACAGGAGGTCTGTGTCTCTCTCTCTCATCATCATCATCACAGTGGCTATGAGATGTTGACTACCTCGCCTGGTATACAGGAGGTCTGTGTCTCTCTCCATCTCATCCTCATCATCATCACGGTGGCTATGAGATGTTGACTACCTCGCCTGGTCTACAGGTCTGTGTCTCTCTCCATCTCATCATCATCATCACGGTGGCTATGAGATGTTGACTACCTCGCCTGGTATACAGGAGGTCTGTGTCTCTCATCATCATCACGGTGGCTATGAGATGTTGACTACCTCGCCTGGTCTACAGGAGGTCTGTCTCTCTCATCATCATCATCACAGTGGTTATGAGATGTTGACTACCTCGCCTGGCCTACATGAGGTCTGTGTCTCTCTCATCATCATCACAGTGGCTAGGAGATGTTGACTACCTCGCCTGGTCTACAGGAGGTCTGTCTCTCTCATCATCATCATCACAGTGGTTATGAGATGTTGACTACCTCACCTGGTCTACAGGAGGTCTGTCTCTCTCATCATCATCACAGTGGCTAGGAGATGTTGACTACCTCGCCTGGTCTACAGGAGGTCTGTGTCTCTCTCATCAACATCATCGTGGCTAGGAGATGTTGACTACCTCGCCTGGTCTACAGGAGGTCTGTGTCTCTCTCATCATCATCATCGCAGTGGCTATGAGATGTTGACTACCTCGCCTGGTATACAGGAGGTCTGTGTGTCTCTCTCTCATCATCATCATCACAGTGGCTATGAGATGTTGACTACCTCGCCTGGTCTACAGGAGGTCTGTGTCTCTCTCTCATCATCATCATCACAGTGGCTATGAGATGTTGACTACCTCGCCTGGTCTACAGGAGGTCTGTCTCTCTCATCATCATCATCATCACAGTGGCTATGAGATGTTGATTACCTCGCCTGGTCTACAGGAGGTCTGTCTCTCTCATCATCATCATCACAGTGGTTATGAGATGTTGACTACCTCGCCTGGCCTACATGAGGTCTGTCTCTCTCATCATCATCATCATCATCACAGTGGCTATGAGATGTTGACTACCTCACCTGGCCTACATGAGGTCTGTGTCTCTCTCATCATCATCACAGTGGCTAGGAGATGTTGACTACCTCGCCTGTTCTACAGGAGGTCTGTGTCTCTCTCATCATCATCATCGTGGCTAGGAGATGTTGACTACCTCGCCTGGTCTACAGGAGGTCTGTGTCTCTCTCATCATCATCATCATCATCGCAGTGGCTATGAGATGTTGACTACCTCGCCTGGTCTACAGGATGTCTGTCTCTCTCATCATCACAGTGGCTAGGAGATGTTGACTACCTCGCCTGGTCTACAGGAGGTCTGTGTCTCTCTCTCATCATCATCATCATCACAGTGGCTATGAGATGTTGACTACCTCGTCCGGTCTACAGGAGGTCTGTGTCTCTCTCTCATAATCATCATCACGGTGGCTATGAGATGTTGACTACCTCGCCTGCTCTACAGGAGGTCTGTCTCTCTCATCATCACAGTGGCTAGGAGATGTTGACTACCTCGCCTGGTGTACAGGAGGTCTGTGTCTCTCTCATCATCATCACGGTGGCTATGAGATGTTGACTACCTCACCTGGTCTACAGGAGGTCTGTGTCTCTCTCTCATCATCACAGTGGCTATGGGATGTTGACTACCTCGCCTGGCCTACAGGAGGTCTGTGTCTCTCTCATCATCATCACAGTGGCTATGAGATGTTGACTACCTCGCCTGGTCTACAGGAGGTCTGTGTCTCTCTCTCATCATCACAGTGGCTATGAGATGTTGACTACCTCGCCTGGCCTACAGGAGGTCTGTGTCTCTCTCATCATCATCATCACAGTGGCTATGAGATGTTGACTACCTCGCCTGGTCTACAGGAGGTCTGTGTCTCTCTCATCATCATCATCACAGTGGCTAGGAGATGTTGACTACCTCGCCTGGTCTACAGGAGGTCTGTGTCTCTGTCTCAACATCATCACGGTGGCTATGAGATGTTGACTACCTCGTCTGGTCTACAGGAGGTCTGTGTCTCTCTCATCATCATCACAGTGGCTATGAGATGTTGACTACCTCGCCTGGTCTACAGGAGGTCTGTGTCTCTCTCATCATCATCACGGTGGCTATGAGATGTTGACTACCTCGCCTGGTCTACAGGAGGTCTGTGTCTCTCTCTCATCATCAAAGTGGCTATGAGATGTTGACTACCTCGCCTGGTCTACAGGAGGTCTGCGTCTCTCTCATCATCATCCCAGTGGCTATGAGATGTTAACTACCTCGCCTGGCCTACAGGAGGTCTGTCTCTCTCATCATCATCATCACGGTGGCTATGAGATGTCTCTCTCATCATCATCATCACGGTGGCTATGAGATGTCTCTCTCATCATCATCATCTTCACGGTGGCTTCGAGATGTTGACTACCTCGCCTGGTCTACAGGAGGGTCGTGGGTTCGATCCCGACCCCCGACCCCCGACCCCCGACCCCCCTCCCCGGTTAGCTCGCTGCACTGCCCTGAGAAGCGGCCCGAGTTCCGATTCCCGCTCACAGCGGCCACCGCCGCCATCGCTCGGTGTGGACGGCTTCTCTCAGTGGCGCTGCCAGCCGTTTGGCCCCGAGATTCTGCGGCCCTCCGTACGTAGAGCTCCTTTGCGGTGCACGGCGTGTGGGTGCGATGTGAAACTCCCCCACGCCCCTCACGTAGCCCACGGCGCTCGAGAATCGGAGGTGCGCTGGGGACGTGTGCGTTTAAAATCTGCTTTGGAGAGTCGCCTCTAATACAACTTGTGACCTCTCTCTGATACAACTTGTGCCCTCTCTCTGATACAACTTGTGCCCTCTCTCTGATACAACTTGTGACCTCTCTCTGATACAACTTGTGCCCTCTCTCTGATACAACTTGTGCCCTCTCTCTGATACAACTTGTGCCCTCTCTGATACAACTTGTGACCTCTCTCTGATACAACTTGTGACCTCTCTCTGATACAACTTGTGACCTCTCTCTGATACAACTTGTGACCTCTCTCTGATACAACTTGTGACCTCTCTCTGATACAACTTGTGCCCTCTCTCTGATACAACTTGTGCCCTCTCTCTGATACAACTTGTGCCCTCTCTGATACAACTTGTGCCCTCTCTCTGATACAAATTGTGCCCTCTCTGATACAACTTGTGACCTCTCTGATACAACTTGTGCCCTCTCTCTGATACAACTTGTGCCCTCTCTCTGATACAACTTGTGCCCTCTCTCTGATACAACTTGTGCCCTCTCTCTGATACAACTTGTGCCCTCTCTCTGATACAACTTGTGCCCTCTCTCTGATACAACTTGTGCCCTCTCTCTGATACAACTTGTGCCCTCTCTCTGATACAACTTGTGCCCTCTCTGATACAACTTGTGCCCTCTCTCTGATACAACTTGTGACCTCTCTCTGATACAACTTGTGACCTCTCTCTGATACAACTTGTGCCCTCTCTCTGATACAACTTGTGCCCTCTCTCTGATACAACTTGTGCCCTCTCTCTGATACAACTTGTGCCCTCTCTCTGATACAACTTGTGCCCTCTCTGATACAACTTATGCCCTCTCTCTGATACAACTTGTGCCCTCTCTGATACAACTTGTGACCTCTCTGATACAACTTGTGCCCTCTCTGATACAACTTGTGCCCTCTCTCTGATACAACTTGTGCCCTCTCTCTGATACAACTTGTGCCCTCTCTCTGATACAACTTGTGCCCTCTCTCTCATACAACTTGTGCCCTCTCTCTGATACAACTTGTGACCTCTCTCTGATACAACTTGTGCCCTCTCTGATACAACTTGTGCCCTCTCTGATACAACTTGTGCCCTCTCTCTGATACAACTTGTGCCCTCTCTCTGATACAACTTGTGACCTCTCTCTGATACAACTTGTGCCCTCTCTCTGATACAACTTGTGCCCTCTCTGATACAACTTGTGCCCTCTCTCTGATACAACTTGTGCCCTCTCTCTGATACAACTTGTGCCCTCTCTGATACAACTTGTGACCTCTCTGATACAACTTGTGCCCTCTCTCTGATACAACTTGTGCCCTCTCTGATACAACTTGTGCCCTCTCTGATACAACTTGTGCCCTCTCTGATACAACTTGTGCCCTCTCTGATACAACTTGTGACCTCTCTGATACAACTTGTGCCCTCTCTGATACAACTTGTGACCTCTCTGATACAACTTGTGCCCTCTCTGATACAACTTGTGACCTCTCTGATACAACTTGTGCCCTCTCTGATACAACTTGTGCCCTCTCTGATACAACTTGTGACCTCTCTGATACAACTTGTGCCCTCTCTCTGATACAACTTGTGCCCTCTCTCTGATACAACTTGTGCCCTCTCTCTGATACAACTTGTGCCCTCTCTGATACAACTTGTGACCTCTCTCTGATACAACTTGTGCCCTCTCTCTGATACAACTTGTGCCCTCTCTCTGATACAACTTGTGCCCTCTCTGATACAACTTGTGACCTCTCTGATACAACTTGTGCCCTCTCTGATACAACTTGTGACCTCACTCTGATACAACTTGTGCCCTCTCTGATACAACTTGTGACCTCTCTGATACAACTTGTGCCCTCTCTGATACAACGTGTGACCTCTCTTATACAACTTGTGCCCTCTCTGATACAACTTGTGCCCTCTCTGATACAACTTGTGCCCTCTCTGATACAACTTGTGACATCTCTGATACAAATTGTGCCCTCTCTGATACAACTTGTGCCCTCTCTGATACAACGTGTGCCATCTCTGATGCAACTTGTGCCCTCTCTGATACAACTTGTGCCCTCTCTGATACAACTTGTGCCCTCTCTGATACAACTTGTGACCTCTCTGATACAACTTGTGCCCTCTCTGATACAACTTGTGACCTCTCTGATACAACTTGTGCCCTCTCTGATACAACTTGTGACCTCTCTGATACAACTTGTGCCCTCTCTGATACAACTTGTGCCCTCTCTGATACAACTTGTGACCTCTCTGATACAACTTGTGCCCTCTCTCTGATACAACTTGTGCCCTCTCTCTGATACAACTTGTGCCCTCTCTGATACAACTTGTGACCTCTCTCTGATACAACTTGTGCCCTCTCTCTGATACAACTTGTGCCCTCTCTCTGATACAACTTGTGCCCTCTCTGATACAACTTGTGACCTCTCTGATACAACTTGTGCCCTCTCTGATACAACTTGTGACCTCACTCTGATACAACTTGTGCCCTCTCTGATACAACTTGTGACCTCTCTGATACAACTTGTGCCCTCTCTGATACAACGTGTGACCTCTCTTATACAACTTGTGCCCTCTCTGATACAACTTGTGCCCTCTCTGATACAACTTGTGCCCTCTCTGATACAACTTGTGACCTCTCTGATACAACTTGTGCCCTCTCTGATACAACTTGTGCCCTCTCTGATACAACGTGTGCCCTCTCTGATACAACTTGTGACCTCTCTGATACAACTTGTTCCCTCTCTGATACAACTTGTGCCCTCTCTGATACAACTTGTGCCCTCTCTGATACAACTTGTGCCCTCTCTCTGATACAACTTGTGCCCTCTCTGATACAACTTGTGCCCTCTCTGATACAACTTGTGCCCTCTCTGATACAACTTGTGCCCTCTCTCTGATACAACTTGTGCCCTCTCTGATACAACTTGTGCCCTCTCTGATACAACTTGTAACCTCTCTCTAATACAACTTGTGACCTCTCTGATACAACTTGTGCCCTCTCTGATACAACTTGTGCCCTCTCTGATACAACTTGTGCCCTCTCTCTGATACAACTTGTGCCCTCTCTGATACAACTTGTGACCTCTCTAATACAACTTGTGCCCTCTCTGATACAACTTGTGCCCTCTCTCTGATACAACTTGTGCCCTCTCTGATACAACTTGTGACCTCTCTGATACAACTTGTGACCTCTCTCTGATACAACTTGTGACCTCTCTCTGATACAACTTGTGCCCTCTCTGATACAACTTGTGCCCTCTCTGATACAACTTGTGCCCTCTCTGATACAATTTGTGCCCTCTCTGATACAACTTGTGCCCTCTCTGATACAACTTGTGCCCTCTCTGATACAACTTGTGCCCTCTCTGATACAACTTGTGCCCTCTCTGATACAACTTGTGCCCTCTCTCTGATACAACTTGTGCCCTCTCTGATACAACTTGTGCCCTCTCTGATACAACTTGTGCCCTCTCTAATACAACTTGTGCCCTCTCTGATACAACTTGTGCCCTCTCTGATACTACTTGTGCCCTCTCTGATACAACTTGTGCCCTCTCTGATACAACTTGTGCCCTCTCTGATACGACTTGTGCCCTCTCTGATACAACTTGTGCCCTCTCTGATACAACTTGTGACCTCTCTCTGATACAACTTGTGACCTCTCTGATACAACTTGTGCCCTCTCTGATACAACTTGTGACCTCTCTCTGATACAACTTGTGCCCTCTCTGATACAACTTGTGCCCTCTCTGATACAACTTGTGCCCTCTCTGATACAACTTGTGCCCTCTGATACAACTTGTGCCCTCTCTGATACAACTTGTGTCCTCTCTCTGATACAACTTGTGACCTCTCTGATACAAGTTGTGCCCTCTCCGATACAACTTGTGTCCTCTCTCTGATACAACTTGTGCCCTCTCTGATACAACTTGTGCCCTCTCTGATACAACTTGTGCCCTCTCTGATACAACTTGTGCCCTCTCTGATACAACTTGTGCCCTCTCTCTGATACAACTTGTGCCCTCTCTCTGATACAACTTGTGCCCTCTCTGATACAACTTGTGCCCTCTCTGATACAACTTGTGCCCTCTC
This sequence comes from Petromyzon marinus, assembly GCF_048934315.1. Lineage (NCBI taxonomy): Eukaryota > Metazoa > Chordata > Hyperoartia > Petromyzontiformes > Petromyzontidae > Petromyzon > Petromyzon marinus. The sequence continues at coordinate 8,939,728 of NC_133746.1, forward strand.
TGATACAACTTGTGACCTCTCTGATACAACTTGTGCCCTCTCTGATACAACTTGTGCCCTCTCTGATACAACTTGTGCCCTCTCTGATACAACTTGTGCCCTCTCTGATACAACTTGTGACCTCTCTGATACAACTTGTGCCCTCTCTGATACAACTTGTGCCCTCTCTGATACAACTTGTGCCCTCTCTGATACAACTTGTGCCCTCTCTGATACAACTTGTGACCTCTCTGATACAACTTGTGCCCTCTCTGATACAACGTGTGCCCTCTCTGATACAACTTGTGACCTCTCTGATACAACTTGTGCCCTCTCTGATACAACTTGTGCCCTCTCCGATACAACTTGTGCCCTCTGTGATACAACTTGTTCCCTCTCTGATACAACTTGTGCCCTCTCTGATACAACTTGTGCCCTCTCTGATACAACTTGTGACCTCTCTGATACAACTTGTGACCTCTCTGATACAACTTGTGCCCTCTCTGATACAACTTGTGCCCTCTCTGATACAACTTGTGCCCTCTCTGATACAACTTGTGACCTCTCTGATACAACTTGTGCCCTCTCTGATACAACTTGTGCCCTCTCTGATACAACTTGTGACCTCTCCGATACAACTTGTGCCCTCTCTGATACAACTTGTGCCCTCTCTCTGATACAACTTGTGCCCTCTCTAATACAACTTGTGCCCTCTCTAATACAACTTGTGCCCTCTCTCTGATACAACTTGTGCCCTCTCTGATACAACTTGTGCCCTCTCTGATACAACTTGTGCCCTCTCTCTGATACAACTTGTGCCCTCTCTAATACAACTTGTGACCTCTCTGATACAACTTGTGCCCTCTCTGATACAACTTGTGCCCTCTCTGATACAACTTGTGACGTCTCTGATACAACTTGTGCCCTCTCTGATACAACTTGTGCCCTCTCTGATACAACTTGTGACCTCTCTGATACAACTTGTGCCCTCTCTGATACAACTTGTGCCCTCTCTGATACAACTTGTGACCTCTCTGATACAACTTGTGCCCTCTCTCTGATACAACTTGTGCCCTCTCTGATACAACTTGTGCCCTCTCTCTGATACAACTTGTGCCCTCTCTGATACAACTTGTGCCCTCTCTGATACAACTTGTGACCTCTCTGATACAACTTGTGCCCTCTCTGATACAACTTGTGACCTCTCTCTGATACAACTTGTGACCTCTCTCTGATACAACTTGTGCCCTCTCTGATACAACTTGTGCCCTCTCTGATACAACTTGTGCCGTCTCTGATACAACTTGTGCCCTCTCTGATACAACTTGTGCCCTCTCTGATACAACTTGTGCCCTCTCTGATACAACTTGTGCCCTCTCTGATACAACTTGTGCCCTCTCTAATACAACTTGTGACCTCTCTGATACAACTTGTGCCCTCTCTGATACAACTTGTGACCTCTCTGATACAACTTGTGCCCTCTCTAATACAACTTGTGCCCTCTCTGATACAACTTGTGCCCTCTCTGATACAACTTGTGCCCTCTCTGATACAACTTGTGCCCTCTCTGATACAACTTGTGCCCTCTCTAATACAACTTGTGCCCTCTCTAATACAACTTGTGCCCTATCTGATATAACTTGTGCCCTCTCTGATACAACTTGTGACCTCTCTGATACAACTTGTGACCTCTCTGATACAACTTGTGCCCTCTCTGATACAACTTGTGCCCTCTCTGATACAACTTGTGCCCTCTCTGATACAACTTGTGACCTCTCTGATACAACTTGTGACCTCTCTGATACAACTTGTGCCCTCTCTGATACAACTTGTGACCTCTCTGATACAACTTGTGCCCTCTCTGATACAACTTGTGCCCTCTCTGATACAACTTGTGCCCTCTCTGATACAACTTGTGACCTCTCTGATACAACTTGTGCCCTCTCTGATACAACTTGTGCCCTCTCTAATACAACTTGTGCCCTTTCTGATACAACTTGTGCCCTCTCTGATACAACTTGTGCCCTCTCTGATACAACTTGTGCCCTCTCTCTGATACAACTTGTGACCTCTCTGATACAACTTGTGCCCTCTCTGATACAACTTGTGCCCTCTCTGATACAACTTGTGCCCTCTCTGATACAACTTGTGCCCTCTCTGATACAACTTGTGCCCTTCTCCGATACAACTTGTGACCTCTCTGATACAACTTGTGCCCTCTCTGATACAACTTGTGCCCTCTCTGATACAACTTGTGCCCTCTCTCTGATACAACTTGTGCCCTCTCTAATACAACTTGTGCCCTCTCTGATACAACTTGTGCCCTCTCTCTGATACAACTTGTGCCCTCTCTGATACAACTTGTGCCCTCTCTGATACAACTTGTGCCCTCTCTGATACAACTTGTGCCCTCTCTCTGATACAACTTGTGCCCTCTCTCTGATACAACTTGTGCCCTCTCTGATACAACTTGTGCCCTCTATGATACAACTTGTGCCCTCTCTGATACAACTTGTGCCCTCTCTAATACAACTTGTGCCCTCTCTAATACAACTTGTGACCTCTCTGATACAACTTGTGCCCTCTCTCTGATACAACTTGTGCCTTCTCTGATACAACTTGTGCCCTCTCTGATACAACTTGTGACCTCTCTGATACAACTTGTGCCCTCTCTGATACAACTTGTGCCTTCTCTGATACAACTTGTGCCCTCTCTGATACAACTTGTGCCCTCTCTGATACAACTTGTGACCTCTCTGATACAACTTGTGACCTCTCTGATACAACTTGTGCCCTCTCTGATACAACTTGTGCCCTCTCTGATACAACTTGTGCCCTCTCTCTGATACAACTTGTGCCCTCTCTGATACAACTTGTGCCCTCTCTGATACAACTTGTGCCCTCTCTCTGATACAACTTGTGCCCTCTCTGATACAACTTGTGACCTCTCTCTGATACAACTTGTGCCCTCTCTGATACAACTTGCGCCCTCTGATACAACTTGTGCCCTCTCTGATACAACTTGTGCCCTCTCTGATACAACTTGTGCCCTCTCTCTGATACAACTTGTGCCCTCTCTAATACAACTTGTGCCCTCTCTGATACAACTTGTGCCCTCTCTGATACAACTTGTGCCCTCTCTGATACAACTTGTGCCCTCTCTGATACAACTTGTGCCCTCTCTGATACAACTTGTGCCCTCTCTGATACAACTTGTGCCCTCTCTGATACAACTTGTGACCTCTCTCTGATACAACTTGTGCCCTCTCTCTGATACAACTTGTGCCCTCTCTCTGATACAACTTGTGCCCTCTCTGATACAACTTGTGCCCTCTCTGATACTACGTGTGCCCTCTCTGATACAACTTGTGCCCTCTCTGATACAACTTGTGCCCTCTCTGATACAACTTGTGACTTCTCTGATACAACTTGTGCCCTCTCTGATACAACTTGTGCCTTCTCTGATACTACTTGTGCCCTCTCTGATACGACTTGTGCCCTCTCTGATACAACTTGTGCCCTCTCTGATACAACTTGTGACCTCTCTGATACAACTTGTGCCCTCTCTGATACAACTTGTGCCCTCTCTGATACAACTTGTGCCCTCTCTGCGCGCGATTAGTTTGAGGCGCGTCAACGCCCCGCACCTCCGTGCGAAAGAAATTTCGGCAACGCACACACACATATATATACTAACAGCACTTGCCCCTGCAGCCCTGCTAGAGGCTACACGGGGGATCTTTGTCTGTGTATAGGTGCTGCTGCTACTCGCTACTAACAGCACTTGCCCCTACAGCCCTGTTAGAGGCTACACGGGGGATCTTTGTCTGTGTGTAGGTGCTGCTGCTACTCGCTACTAACAGCACTTGCCCCTACAGTCCTGCTAGAGGCTACACGGGGGATCTTTGTCTGTAGGTGCTGCTGCTACTCGCTACTAACAGCACTTGCCCCTGCAGCCATGTTAGAGGCTACACGGGGGATCTTTGTCTGTGTGTAGGTGCTGCTGCTACTCGCTACTACAGCACTTGCCCCTACAGCCCTGCTAGAGGCTACACGGGGGATCTTTGTCTTTGTACACAAACTGTTGGGGCAAGTGCTGTTCCCATACGGGGGTTGGCTGCACCATGCTTTCCCGGCCGCCTTTGTCTCTCCCAGTGCTGTTGTTTTCGCACGGCGCGAGCTACTAAATGAAGGCGGTCTTTGTGTGGAGGGTTCGGTTAGTGGGCGAGTGGGTGGGCGGGTGTGCAGAGGATGTGCGTGTGTGAGTGTGCGTGAATGTGTGTGAGAGTGTGTGAATGTGTGAGTATGTGTGAGTGTGTGTGAGTGTGTGTGAGTGTGTGAGTATGTGCGTGTGAGTGTGAGTGAATGTGTGAGTGTGTGAGTGTGTGCGTGTGTGAATGTGTGAGTGTGAATGTGTGTGAGTGTGAATGTGTGAGTGTGAATGTGTGCGTGTGTGAATGTGTGAGTGTGTGAGTGTGTGAATGTGTGAGTGTGTGAGTGTGTGAATGTGTGAGTGTGTGAGTGTGTGAATGTGTGAGTGTGTGAGTGTGGGAGTGTGTGAGTGTGTGAGTGTGTGAATGTGTGAGTGTGTGAGTGTGTGCATGTGTGAGTGTGTGAGTGTGTGAATGTGTGAGTGTGTGAGTGTGTGCATGTGTGTGAGTGTGTGAGTGTGAGTGTGTGCGTGTGAATGTGAATGTGTGAGTGTGTGAATGTGTGAGTGTGTGCATGTGTGTGAGTGTGTGAGTGTGTGCGTGTGAGTGTGTGAATGTGTGAGTGTGTGCGTGTGAATGTGAGTGTGTGCGTGTGAATGTGTGCGTGTGAATGTGTGCGTGTGTGCGTGTGGATGTGTGAGTGTGTGCGTGTGTGTGTGAGTGTGTGCGTGTGAGTGTGTGAGTGCGTGCGTGTGTGAGTGTGTGAATGTGAGTGTGTGAGTGTGTGCGTGTGAGTGTGTGAGTGTGTGAATGTGTGAGTGTGTGCGTGTGTGAGTGTGTGAATGTGTGAGTGTGTGAGTGTGTGCGTGTGTGAGTGTGTGAATGTGAGTGTGTGAGTGTGTGCGTGTGTGAATGTGTGAGTGTGAATGTGTGTGAGTGTGAATGTGTGAGTGTGAATGTGTGCGTGTGTGAATGTGTGAGTGTGTGAGTGTGTGAATGTGTGAGTGTGGATGTGTGAGTGTGTGCGTGTGTGTGTGAGTGTGTGCGTGTGAGTGTGTGAGTGCGTGCGTGTGTGAGTGTGTGAATGTGAGTGTGTGAGTGTGTGAGTGTGTGAATGTGTGAGTGTGTGAGTGTGTGCGTGTGAGTGTGTGAGTGTGTGAATGTGTGAGTGTGTGAGTGTGTGCGTGTGTGAATGTGTGAGTGTGTGAGTGTGTGCGTGTGTGAGTGTGTGAATGTGAGTGTGTGAGTGTGTGAGTGTGTGAGTGTGTGAATGTGTGAGTGTGTGAGTGTGTGCGTGTGAGTGTGTGAGTGTGTGAGTGTGTGAATGTGTGAGTGTGTGAGTGTGTGAATGTGTGAGTGTGTGAGTGTGTGCGTGTGTGAGTGTGTGAGTGTGTGAATGTGAGTGTGTGAGTGTGTGAGTGTGTGCGTGTGAGTGTGTGAATGTGTGAGTGTGTGTGCGTGTGAATGTGTGAGTGTGTGAGTGTGTGCGTGTGTGAATGTGTGAGTGTGTGAGTGTGTGCGTGTGAATGTGTGAGTGTGTGCGTGTGAATGTGTGAGTGTGTGCGTGTGGATGTGTGAGTGTTGAATGTGCGAGTGTGAGTGAGTGAGCGAGTGTGTGAGCGAGCGGGCAAGCGAGTGTGTGAGTGAGCGGGCGAGAGTGTGAATGAGTAAGTGTGTGAGTGAGCGGGCGAGAGTGTGAGTGAGTGAGCGAGTGTGTGAGTGAGCGAGTGAGTGAGCGAGTGTGTAAGTGAGCGAGTGAGAGTGTGAGTGAGCGAGTGTGTGAGTGAGCGAGTGTGTGAGTGAGCGAGTGTGTGAGTGAGCGAGTGAGAGTGTGAGTGAATGTGTGTGTGAGTGAGCGGGCGAGAGTGTGAGTGAGTGAGCGAGTGTGTGAGTGAGCGAGTGAGAGTGTGAGTGAGTGAGCGAGTGTGTGAGTGAGCGGGCAAGCGAGTGAGTGTGTGAGTTTGTGAGTGAGTGTGTGAGTTTGTGAGTGAGCGGGCGAGAGTGTGAGTGAGTGTGTGAGTGAGCGAGTGTGTGAGTGAGCGGGCGAGAGTGTGAGTTAGTGAGCGAGTGTGTGAGTGAGTGTGAGTGAGTGAGCAAGTGTGTGAGTGAGCGGGCAAGCGAGTGTGTGAGTGAGTGAGCAAGTGTGTGAGCGAGCGGGCGAGAGTGCGAGTGAGTGTGTGAGTGAGCGGGCAAGCGACTGAGTGTGTGAGTGAGTGAGTGTGTGAGTGAGCGGGCGAGCGAGCGTGAGTGGTCGAGTGAGTGAGCGAGTGAGTGAGCGAGGGTGCGAGTGAGTGAGTGAGTGTGCGAGTGTGTGAGTGAGCGGGCGAGCGAGCGTGAGTGGTCGAGTGAGTGGTCGAGTGAGTGAGCGAGAGTGCGAGTGAGTGTGTGAGTGAGCGTGTGAGCCAGTGAGCGGGCGAGCGAGGGTGTGAGTGAGCGAGTGTGTGGGTGAGTGAGCGAGTGTGTGGGTGAGCGGGCGAGTGTGCGAGTGAGCGGGCGAGTGTGTGAGTGAGCGAGCGAGTGTGTGAGTGAGTGAGCGAGTGATTGAGCGTCTGAGTGAGTGGGTGATCGGGCGAGTGAGTGGGTGAGCATGTGAATGAGCGGGCGAGTGAGCGGGCGAGCGTGTGAGTGAGCGGGCGAGTGAGTGGGTGAGCGTGTGAGTGAGCGGGCGAGTGAGCGAGCGAGTGAGCGTCTGAGTGAGTGGGTGATCGGGCGAGTGAGCGGGTGAGCGTGTTAGTGAGCGGGCGAGTGAGCGTCTGAGTGAGTGAGTGATCGGGCGAGTGAGTGGGTGAGCGTGTGAGTGAGCGTGTGAGTGAGCGGGCGAGTGAGTGAGCGAGCGTGTGAGTGATCGGGCGAGTGAGTGGGTGAGCGTGTGAGTGATCGGGCGAGTGAGTGGGTGAGCGTGTGAGTGATCGGGCGAGTGAGTGGGTGAGCGTGTGAGTGAGTGGGTGAGCGTGTGAGTGAGCGGGCGAGTGAGCGTCTGAGTGAGTGGGTGATCGGGCGAGTGAGCGGGTGAGCGTGTGAGTGAGCGGGCGAGTGAGCGAGCGAGTGAGTGAGCGTCTGAGTGAGTGGGTGATCGTGTGAGTCAGTGGGTGATCGGGCGAGTGAGTGAGCGGGCGAGTGAGTGAGCGAGCGTGTGAGTGATCGGGCGAGTGAGTGGGTGAGCGTGTGAGTGAGCGGGCGAGTGAGCGGGTGAGCGTGTGAGTGATCGGGCGAGTGAGTGGGTGAGCGTGTGAGTGAGCGGGCGAGTGAGCGGGTGAGCGTGTGAGTGAGCGGGCGAGTGAGTGGGTGCGCGAGTGGGTGATCGGGCGAGTGAGTGGGTGAGCGTGTGAGTGAGCGGGCGAGTGGGCGAGCGAGCCTCTATTAATCTTGATCAACCAACTCTACCCCGCACCAAACCGGATTAACAACATTCCTGGTCTGAAGTGGTTGGTGGTGGTGGTGGTGTCAAAAGGTGACAGCATTACAGGAGAAAGTGAGAGGAGGGGGATGGGTGAGAGAGTAATTGCCGGGGTGATATTGACAAGAGTCATAGCAGAGACCAGGAGTCACTGTGTCAGAGGTTGAGGTAGGACCGGATGATCCCAGTAGCAGAAGGAGCTACAAATGTGGTAGCTGCTGTTACTACAAATGTGGTAGCTGATACTACAAATGTGGTAGCTGCTGCTACTACAAATGTGGTAGCTGCCACTACAAATGTGGTAGCTGCTGCTACAAATGTGGTAGCTGCTGCTACTACAAATGTGGTAGCTGCCACTACAAATGTGGTAGCTGCTGCTACTACAAATGTGGTAGCTGCTACTACAAATGTGATAGCTGATACTACAAATGTGGTAGCTGATACTACAAATGTGGTAGCTGCTGATACTACAAATGTGGTAGCTGCTGCTACTACAAATGTGGTAGCTGCTGATACTACAAATGTGGTAGCTGCTGCTACTACAAATGTGGTAGCTGATACTACAAATGTGGTAGCTGATACTACAAATGTGGTAGCTGCCACTACAAATGTGGTAGCTGCTACTACAAAAGTGGTAGCTGATACTACAAATGTGGTAGCTGATACTACAAATGTGGTAGCTGCTGCTACTACAAATGTGGTAGCTGCTGCTACTACAAATGTGGTAGCTGATACTACAAATGTGGTAGCTGCTACTACATTTGTAGTAGCTGATACTACAAATGTGGTAGCTGCTGCTACTACAAATGTGGTAGCTGCTACTACAAATGTGGTAGCTGATACTACAAATGTGGTAGCTGCTGCTACTACAAATGTGGTAGCTGATACTACAAATGTGGTAACTGATACTACAAATGTGGTAGCTGATACTACAAATGTGGTATCTGCTGCTACTACAAATGTGGTAGCTGCTGCTACAAATGTAGTGAGAGAGATTACATTGAGAGTGAGATAGATTACATTGAGAGTGAGAGAGATTACATTGAGAGAGAGATTACGTTGTGAGAGAGATTACAATGAGAGTGAGAGAGATTACAATGTGAGAGATTACATTGAGAGAGATTACATTGAGAGTGAGAGAGATTACATTGAGAGTGAGAGAGATTACATTGAGAGTGAGAGAGATTACATTGAGAGTGAGAGATTACATTGAGAGTGAGAGATTACATTGAGAGTGAGAGAGATTACATTGAGAGTGAGAGAGATTACATTGAGAGTGAGAGATTACATTGTGAGAGAGATTACATTGTGAGAGAGATTACATTGAGAGTGAGAGAGATTACATTGAGAGTGAGAGAGATTACATTGAGAGTGAGAGATTACATTGAAAGTGAGAGAGATTACAATGAGAGAGATTACATTGAGAGTGATAGAGATTACATTGTGAGAGAGATTACAATGAGTGAGAGAGATTACAATGTGAGAGATTACATTGAGAGAGATTACATTGAGAGAGAGATTACATTGAGAGTGAGAGAGATTACATTGAGAGTGAGAGATTACATTGAGAGTGAGAGATTACGTTGTGAGAGAGATTACATTGAGAGTGAGAGAGATTACATTGAGAGTGAGAGAGATTACATTAAGAGTGTGAGAAATTACATTGTGAGAGAGATTACATTGTGAGAGAGATTACATTGAGAGTGAGAGAGATTACATTGAGAGTGAGAGAGATTACATTGAGAGTGAGAGATTACATTGAAAGTGAGAGAGATTACATTGAGAGTGAGAGAGATTACATTGAGAGTGAGAGAGATTACGTTGTGAGAAAGATTACATTGTGAGAGAGATTACATTGTGAGAGAGATTACATTGAGAGTGAGATAGATTACATTGAGAGTGAGAGAGATTACATTGAGAGTGAGAGATTACATTGAAAGTGAGAGAGATTACATTGAGAGTGAGAGAGATTACATTGAGAGTGATTACAATGAGAGAGATTACATTGTGAGAGAGATTACATTGAGAGTAAGAGAGATTACAATGAGAGAGATTACATTGAGAGTGAGAGAGATTACATTGTGAGAGAGATTACATTGAGAGTGAGAGAGATTACATTGTGAGAGAGATTACATTGAGAGTGAGAGAGATTACATTGAGAGTGAGAGAGATTACATTGAGAGTGAGAGAGATTACATTGTGAGAGAGATTACATTGAGAGTGAGAGAGATTACATTGAGAGTGAGAGAGATTACATTGAGAGTGAGAGAGATTACGCTGTGAGAGATTACATTGAGAGTGAGAGAGATTACATTGAGAGTGAGATTACATTGAGGGTGAGATTACATTGAGAGAGAATACATTGAGAGTGAGAGAGATTACATTGAGAGAGATTACATTGAGAGTGAGAGAGATTACGCTGTGAGAGATTACATTGAGAGTGAGAGAGATTACATTGAGAGTGAGAGAGATTACATTGAGAGTGAGAGAGATTACGCTGTGAGAGATTACATTGAGAGTGAGAGAGATTACATTGAGAGTGAGAGAGATTACAATGAGAGAGATTACATTGAGAGTGAGAGATTACATTGAGAGTGAGAGAGATTACATTGTGAGTGAGAGATTACAATGAGAGAGATTACATTGAGAGAGATTACATTGAGTGAGAGATTACATTGAGAGTGAGAGAGATTACATTGAGAGTGAGAGAGATTACATTGAGAGTGAGAGAGATTACATTGAGAGTGAGAGAGATTACATTGAGAGTGAGAGAGATTACAATGTGAGAGAGAGATTACATTGAGAGTGAGAGAGATTACGTTGTGAGAGAGATTACATTGAGAGTGAGAGAGATTACATTGAGAGAGAGATTACATTGAGAGTGAGAGAGATTACATTGAGAGTGAGAGAGATTACATTGAGAGTGAGATTACATTGAGAGTGAGAGAGATTACATTGAGAGTGAGAGAGATTACATTGAGAGTGAGATAGATTACAATGAGAGATTATATTGAGAGTGAGAGAGATTACATTGTGAGAGAGATTACATTGAGAGTGAGAGAGATTACATTGAGAGTGAGAGAGATTACATTGTGAGAGAGATTACATTGAGAGTGAGAGAGATTACATTGAGAGTGAGAGATTACTTTGAGAGTGAGAGAGATTACTTTGAGAGTGAGAGAGATTACGTTGTGAGAGATTACATTGAGAGTGAGGGGATTACATTGAGTGAGAGAGATTACATTGTGATTACATTGAGTGAGGGATCACATTGAGAGTGAGAGAGATTACATTGTGAGAGAGATTACATTGAGAGTGAGATAGATTACAATGAGAGATTACATTGTGAGAGAGATTACAATGAGAGATTACGTTGTGAGAGATTACAATGAGAGAGATTACAATGACAGAGATTACATTGTGAGAGAGATTACATTGTGAGAGAGATTACATTGTGAGAGAGATTACATTGTGAGAGAGATTACATTGTGAGAGAGATTACATTGTGAGAGAGATTACATTGAGAGTGAGAGATTACATTGAGAGTGAGAGAGATTACATTGAGAGTGAGAGAGATTACAATGAGAGATTATATTGAGAGTGAGAGAGATTACAATGAGAGATTACATTGAGAGTGAGAGAGATTACAATTAGAGAGATTACAATGAGAGAGATTACAATGAGAGAGATTACAATGAGAGATTACATTGAGAGATTACAATGAGATTACATTGAGAGTGAGAGAGATTACAATGAGAGAGATTACAATGAGAGTGAGAGATTACAATGAGAGAGATTACAATGAGAGAGATTACATTGAGAGTGAGAGAGATTACAATGAGAGAGATTACAATGAGAGTGAGAGATTACAATGAGAGAGATTACAATGAGAGAGATTACATTGTGAGAAAGATTACATTGTGAGAAAGATTACTATGAGAGAGATTACAATGAGATTACAAAGAGAGATTACATTGAGAGTGAGAGAGATTACAATTAGAGAGATTACAATGAGAGAGATTACAATGAGAGAGATTACAATGAGAGATTACATTGAGAGTGAGAGAGATTACAATGAGAGATTACATTGAGAGAGATTACATTGAGAGAGATTACAATGAGAAAGAGATTACAATGAGATTACATTGTGAGAGAGATTACATTGTGAGAGAAATTACATTGTGAGAGAGATTACAATGAGATTACAATGAGAAAGAGATTACAATGAGAGATTACAATGAGAGAGATTACAAGGATAGATTACAATGAGTGGGAGAGAGATTACGTTGTGAGAGAGATTACATTGTGAGGGAGATTACATTGTGAGAGAGATTACATTGTAAGAGCGATTACATTGTGAGATTACAATGAGAAAGAGATTACAATGAGAGATTACAATGAGAGAGATTACAATGAGAGATTACAATGAGAGATTACAATGAGAGAGATTACAATGAGATATTACAATGAGATATTACAATGAGAGATTACAATGAGAAAGAGATTACAATGAGAGATTACAATGAGAGATTACAATGGAGATTACAATGAGAGATTACAATGAGAGAGAATGCGAGTTGCCATTTCACCCACTGGGCTCTGTGCCAGGAAGGAGTCGCTGGGAGTTCCCTCCCACAATACACAGCAGCAGCATCATCAGCATCATCATCATCAGCAGCAGCATCATCATCATCAGCAGCATCATCATCATCACCATCAGCATCACCATCATCATCATCACCATCATCATCATCAGCAGCATCATCATCATCAGCAGCATCATCATCAGCATCATCATCACCATCAGCATCATCATCAGCATCATCATCAGCATCATCATCATCAGCATCATCATCATCACCATCATCATCACCATCAGCAGCATCATCATCATCATCACCACCATCACCACCATCATCATCACCATCATCACCATCATCACCACCATCATCATCATCACCACCAGCAACATCATCATCACCATCAGCAGCATCATCACCATCAGCAGCATCATCATCACCATCAGCAGCATCATCATCACCATCAGCAGCATCATCATCACCATCAGCAGCATCATCACCATCAGCAGCATCATCATCACCATCAGCAGCATCGTCATCACCATCAGCAGCATCATCATCACCATCAGCAGCATCATCATCACCATCAGCAGCATCATCACCATCAGCAGCATCATCATCACCATCAGCAGCATCATCATCACCATCAGCAGCAGCATCATCATCATCACATCAGCAACATCCTCATCATCATCACCACCATGAGCAGCATCATCATCATCACCATCAGCAGCATCATCATCACCATCAGCAGCATCATCATCACCATCAGCAGCATCATCATCACCATCAGCAGCATCATCATCATCACCATCAGCAGCATCATCATCATCACCATCAGCAGCATCATCACCATCAGCAGCATCGTCATCACCATCAGCAGCATCATCATCACCATCAGCAGCAGCATCATCACATCAGCAACATCCTCATCATCATCACCACCATGAGCAGCATCATCATCATCACCATCAGCATCATCATCATCACCTTCAGCAGCATCATCATCACCATCAGCAGCAGCATCATCACCACCATCAGCAGCAACATCCTCATCATCACCACCATCACCATCAACATCCTGATCACCACCATCACCATCAGCAACATCATCACCATCATCAGCAACATCATCATCACTACCATCAAGAGTGAGATAGATTACATTGAGAGTGAGAGAGATTACATGGCGAGTGAGAGAGATTACATTGAGAGTGAGAGAGATTACATTGAGTGAGAGAGATTACATTGAGAGTCAGAGATATTACAATGAGAGAGATTACATTGAGAGAGATTACATTGAGAGTGAGAGAGATTACAATGAGAGAGATTACATTGAGAGAGATTACAATGAGAGTGAGATAGATTACAATGAGAGATTACAATGAGAGAGATTACAATGAGAGTGAGAGAGATTACATTGAGTGAGAGAGATTACATTGAGAGTGAGAGATATTACAATGAGAGAGAGATTACATTGTGAGAGAGATTACATTGAGAGTGAGAGATTACATTGAGAGTGAGAGAGATTACATTGTGAGAGATTACAATGAGAGTGAGAGAGATTACAATGAGAGTGAGAGAGATTACACTGTGAGAGATTACAATGAGAGTGAGAGAGATTACATTGTGAGAGAGATTACATTGTGAGAGAGATTACAATGAGATTACAATGAGAAAGAGATTACAATGAGAGATTACAATGAGAAAGAGATTACAATGAGAGATTACAATGAGAGAGATTATATTGTGAGAGATTACATTGTGAGAGAGATTACACTGAGATTACAATGAGAAAGAGATTACAATGAGATATTATAATGAGAGAGATTACAATGAGATATTATAATGAGAGAGATTACAATGAGAGATTACAATGAGAGATTACAATGAGAGAGAGAATGCGAGTTGCCATTTCACCCACTGGGCTCTGTGCCAGGAAGGAGTCGCTGGGAGTTCCCTCCCACAATACACAGCAGCAGCATCATCATCACCATCATCAGCAGCAGCATCATCATCACCATCAGCAGCATCATCACCATCAGCATCATCATCAGCATCATCATCATCACCATCAGCAGCATCATCATCATCACCACCATCATCACCATCAGCAACATCATCATCACCATCAGCAGCATCATCACCATCAGCAGCATCATCATCACCATCAGCAGCATCATCATCACCATCAGCAGCATCATCATCACCATCAGCAGCATCATCACCATCAGCAGCATCATCATCACCATCAGCAGCATCGTCATCACCATCAGCAGCATCATCACCACCATCAGCAGCAACATCCTCATCATCACCACCATCACCATCAGCAGCAACATCCTGATCACCACCATCACCATCAGCAACATCATCACCATCATCAGCAACATCATCATCATCACTACCATCAACAGCATCCTCATCATCACCATCAGCAGCAACATCCTCATCATCACCACCACCATCAGCAGCAGCAGCAACATCCTCATCACCACCATCAGCAACAACATCATCACCATCATCAACAACATCATCATCACCATCATCAGCAACATCATCATCATCACCACCATCAACAGCAACATCCTCATCACCACCATCACCATCAGCAGCATCATCCTCATCACCACCATCACCATCCTCATCACCACCATCAGCATCATCAGCACCACCATCATCAGCACCACCATCATCAGCACCACCATCATCAGCACCACCATCATCAGCACCACCATCATCCTCATCACCACCATCACCCTCATCACCACCATCACCCTCATTGTGAACAAAAAAATCGTGTGTGTGTTGTGTGTGGGGTGTGTGTGGTGTGTATGGTGTATGTGTGTAGTGTGTATGGTGTATGTGTGTATGGTGTGTGGTGTGTGTGTAGTGTGTATGGTGTGTGTGTGTATGGTGTGTGTGTGGTGTGTGTGTGTGTGTGGTGTGTGTAGTGTGTATGGTGTGTGTGTGGTGTGTGTAGTGTGTGTGTGTGGTGTGTGTATGGTGTATTGTGTAGTGTGTGTGGTTTGTGTGTGTGGTGTGTGTGGCGTGTGTGTGGTGTGTGTGGTGTGTGTGGTGTGTGTGGTGTATGTGTGTGTATGGTGTGTGTGGTGTGTGTGGTGTGAGTGTGTGTGGTTTGTGTGTGGTGTGTGGTGTGTGTATGGTGTATGTGGTGTGCGTGTGTGTGTGTGGTGTGTGTGGTGTGTGGGGTGTGTATAGTGTGTGTGTGTGGTGTGTGTATGGTGTATGTGTGTAGTGTGTGTGGTGTGTGTATGGTGTGTATGGTGTGTATGGTGTGTGTGTTGTGTGTGTGGTGTGTATGGTGTGTGTGTGTAGTGTGTGTGTGTAGTGTGTGTATGGTGTGTGTGCGTGTATGGTGTGTGTATGGTGTGTGTGTGGTGTGTGTGTGTAGTGTGTGTATAGTGTGTGTATGGTGTGTGTATAGTGTGTGTGTAGTGTGTGTGTGGTGTGTGTGTAGTGTGTGTGTATGGCGTGTGTGTAGTGTGTGGTGTGGTGTGTGTATAGTGTGTGTGTAGTGTGTGTAGTGTGTGTGGTGTGTGTGTAGTGTGTGTGGTGTGTGTGTAGTGTGTGTGGTGTGTGTGTAGTGTGTGTGTATGGTGTGTGTGGTGTGTATAGTGTGTGTGTAGTGTGTGTGTTGTGTGTGTAGTGTGTGTGTAGTGTGTATGGTGTGTGTGTATGGTGTGTGTGTATGGAGTGTGTATGGTGTGTGTGTGTAGTGTGTGTATGGTGTGTGTGTATGGTGTATGTGTGTGTGTAGTGTGTGTATGGTGTGTAGTGTGTGTATGGTGTATGTGTGTGTGTAGTGTGTGTATGGTGTGTAGTGTGTGTGGTGTGTGTGTGGTGTGTGTGTTGTGTGTGTATGGTGTGTGTGGTGTGTGTGTAGTGTGTGTATGGCGTGTATGGTGTGTGTGTAGGGTGTGTATGGTGTGTGTGTATGGTGTATGTGTGTGTGTGGTGTGTATGGTGTGTGTAGTGTGTATGGTGTGTGTGTGTAGTGTGTGTGGTGTGTGTGTAGTGTGTGTATGGTATGTGTGCGTGTATGGTGTGTGTGGTGTGTTGTGTGGTGTATGTATAGTGTAGTGTGTGTGTGTAGTGTGTGTATAGTGTGTGTAGTGTGTGTATGGTGTATGTGTGTATGGCGTGTATGGTGTGTGTAGTGTGTGTATGGTGTGTGGTGTGGTGTGTGTATAGTGTGTATAGTGTGTGTGTAGTGTGTGTGTGTAGTGTGTGTATGGTGTATGTGTATAGTGTGTATAGTGTGTGTAGTGTGTGGTGTGAGTTACCCTTTAATTTGACAAGAAGCTCAGGCTGCCGTGACACGCGACAATCCGCGCGGCGAGACTCTGCGTCGTGTGCGTGTGACCGCTCGAATTATATAAAGTAATAACAACAACAGCAGCAGCAGAACATTATCATAATTTTTTTTTAAAAAAAATTCTCAATACATTAAAAAAAAATTCCCCTCACGAAATCAACCCCCACCCACCACTACGCGCGCGCGCGCCGCCCGCCCTTCCCGCCAACAAAAGAGAAGCGCGCGACACTCACCAACCTCGGGGGGGGGCCCCGGGGAGAGACAGCGACGCGTTGACGTCACGCGCCGGTCGCTTTGAGCGCGGTGCGCGGTGACGTCATTACGCAAGGTCGCTCCGCCCCACCCTCTGTTACGACGTTGGTCGCGTGCGGGTGGTGAGGGGGTGGGGGGTGCGGTCGCCTTGACCCGCGTGCGCGGTGACGTCATTACGCAAGGTCGCTCCGCCCCACCCCCCCTCTCCGTAATGACGTTGCCGCATGCGAGGGGGGGAGGCGGTCGCATTGACCGCGTGCGCGGTGACGTCATTACGCAAGGTTCCTCAGCATCACCCCCCTCCCCGTAATGACGTTGGTCGCATGCTGGTGGGGAGGCGGTCGCATTGACCGCGTGCGCGGTGACGTCATTACGCAAGGTCGCTCCGCCCCACCCCCCTCCCCGTAATGACGTCGCCGCATGCTGGTGGGGAGGCGGTCGCATTGACCGCGTGCGCGATGACGTCATTACGCAAGGTCGCTCCGCCCCACCCCCCCGTAATGACGTTGCCGCATGCGGGTTGGGAGGCGGTCGCATTGACCCGCGTGCGCAGTGACGTCATTACGCAAGGTCGCTCCGCCCCACCCCCCCTCCCCGTAATGACGTTGGTCGTATGCTGGTGGGGAGGCGGTCGCATTGACCGCGTGCGCGATGACGTCATTACGCAAGATCGCTCCGCCCCACCCCCCCCCGTAATGACGTCGCCGCATGCTGGTGGGGAGGCGGTCGCATTGACCGCGTGCGCGGTGACGTCATTACGCAAGGTCGCTCCGCCCCACCCCCCGTAATGACGTTGCCGCATGCTGGTGGGGAGGCGGTCGCATTGACTGCGTGCGCGATGACGTCATTACGCAAGGTCGCTCCGCCCCACTCCCCCTCCCCGTAATGACGTCGCCGCATGCTGGTGGGGAGGCGGTCGCATTGACCGCGTGCGCGGTGACGTCATTACGCAAGGTCGCTCCGCCCCACCCCCTCCCGTAATAACGTCGCCGCATGCAGGTGGGGAGGCGGTCGCATTGACCGCGTGCGCGATGACGTCATTACGCAAGGTCGCTCCGCCCCACCCTCTCTAACGACGTTGAACGCATGCGGGTGGGGGGAGGCGGTCGCATTGACCCGCGTGCGCGATGACGTCATTACGCAAGGTCGCTCCGCCCCACCCTCTGGAACGACGTTGAACGCATGCGGGGGGGGGGCGGTCGCCTTGACTCGCGTGCGCGGTGACGTCATTACGCAAGGTCGCGCCGCCCCACCCCCCTGTAATGACGTTGCCGCATGCGTATCCGGGGGGCGGTCGCATTGACCCGCGTGCGCGATGACGTCATTACGCAAGGTCGCTCCCTCTGTTTCAGTTTCAGTTCATTTTGGTATAGCCCCGTGAGCCATCCGGCTCTTGAATCGTGGTGCAACCACAACAAACAAAACCTAAAAAACACGAACAAGAAAAACATCTTAAAGTGACTACTACTAATGTGTGACTGTACAAACAGAAAATCCATGGGGAAAAAATAAAAACCAGGAAAAAATATTCCTTAAAAAAAGGCACCGTGTACACCCACCAACGCTGTGGCCAAAAAAATCCCAGTGGGATACAAGTCAAACAACAACTACAACAACCACAACTTTAATAACAACAACAACTTTAATAACAACAACCACAACTTTAACTTTAATAACAACAACCACAACCACAACTTTAATAACAACAACAACCACAACTTTAATAACAACAACAACCACAACTTTAATAATAACAACAACCACAACCACAACTTTAATAACAACAACAACCACAACTTTAATAACAACAACAACAACCACAACTTTAATAATAACAACAACCACAACCACAACTTTAATAACAACAACAACCACAACTTTAATAACAACAACAACCACAACCACAACTTTAATAACAACAACAACCACAACCACAACTTTAATAATAACAACAACAACAACCACAACTTTAATAACAACAACAACCACAACCACAACTTTAATAACAACAACAACAACAACCACAACTTTAATAACAACAACAACAACCACAAGACAACTTTAGATTAAGGCCATCAGTCTAACTCCGTACTACAACAAAACTTAAACCATGTCCAAACCAAAAAAACGTTTTCCAAATCACCAAAAAAATGAAGCCACAAATGCAACGTAACATCAATCACAGGGACTGGGACCGAATTTTTTTGTTACAATAAACTACGTAAACAACGTGTCACACCAAATCCCAGAGCCACAGCTGGCTGCATGAGTTACTCCACAAACAACAACAGAAGAAGAAGAAGCATCGGTCGGAGTATGAACATTTTTCAATGCACCTTTTAAGGCGTTGGACGATGTTGAACGCATAGCGGGGTGGCGATGTTAATTTTTCGCTCCATTTATATTGCTACAGCCCAGTGAGCCACTCGCCTCTTGAATCATCGGCGTGCAATCGCTAAACAAGCTAAAAAAAAACAACCCAAAAACACGAACAAGGAAATCATCTTCTTGGTTTTTTTTCGGTAAAGTCACGTTGAAGGGAAACAACAAAATAACAAAATATATATAAAACAATAAAAAAATTCTCACGACGTTTCGACCATAACTCAAACGGTCATCTTCAGGTGTGTTGGTTTGCATAAATTTATTTGTAAACGGCGCATTTATTTATTTATATATTTATATATATATAAAAAATCGTCTCCCCCCCTCCTCTTTTCAGAATATAGATGGACTAGTCCTAAATAAACTGCCAAATCGTTGCGCGTGGCGCTAACGTTTTTATAAATAAATAAATGCGCCGTTTAAAAATAAATTTATGCAAACCAACACACCTGAAGACGACCGTTTGAGTTATGGTCGAAACGTCGTGAGAATTTTTTTATTGTTTTATATATATTTTATTATTTTGTTGTTTCCCTTCAACGTGGTGACTTTACCGAAAAAACTAAGAAGATGAATTACTGCAGTCACGAAAGCTTTAAATCAAAAGGAAATCATCTTCAAGTGACTACTACTACTAATGTGTGTGTGTGACTTTGTGCAAACAGAAAATCCAGGTAAAAAAAAAATAATATCACCTGATATGATCTTCTTTGGTTCTTTCGGTAAAGTCACCACGTAGAATGAGAATAAAATAAAAAATTGATAAAATAAAATAACACAATAATATTCTCACGACGTTTCGGCCACAACACAAGCGGCCTTCATCAGGTGAAGGGACGAGACTGTCTGGTAGGACAGCGCTGGAGTGAAAGAGCCACGTTCAGATCACGACCTTTAAGCTGTGTGAGAGGAAACAAAGTGCCTTGACAAAGGAATTAGCAAATAATTTAGCATTGAAATGGCTGAGTGATTAGCTTGTGACTGGTCACAGAAATAGCTATGTTAAAGTTAAAGCATACACATCCGCAGAGGCACCCCTTGACAAAGGAATTAGCATAGAATTTAGCATTGAAATAGCGAAGTTAAAGCATACACATCCGCAGAGGCACCCCTTGACAAAGGAATTAGCATATAATTTAGCATTGAAATGGCTGAGTGATTAGCTTGTAACTGGTCACAGAAATAGCTACGTTAAAGTCAGAGCATACACATTCACCGAGGCACCTAGTACAAATCAAACAGGATAATTTAGCATTGAAATAGCTGAGTGGTTAGCTTGTGACTGGTCACAGAAATAGCTACGTTAAAGTCAGAGCATACACATTCACCGAGGCACTTAGTACAAATCAAACAGGAGAATTTAGCACCTGATATGAGTTAAGTGATGGCGTCACCCTGCTGCTGCTGCTGCTCTATATAAAACCGGGAGCAAGTGGAGAGGGCTTTACCATTCTGGCGAATTTCCCGATGATGCTGGATGTATTTACCAGCGAAACGTCACAGTGCTACTCAAACATTGTAAATGTTGTGGATTCACTCTTCAACAACACACCGGTGGGCTAAAGTAGTGAACTATTTGTGTCTTTTTGTCAACGTGACACTTTTTTGTTGTTGCTGATTGGCCGTGTCGGGTGGTGGAGGGTTACGACACATTCATAAATAAACGCGAGCTAGCCCAAAACACCTTTATTATGAAAATCTTTCAGAAAAAAAGGCACCGTGTACACCCACCACCGCTGTGCGCCAAAAATCCCAGTGGGATGCAAGTCAAACAACAACAATAACAACAACAACAACCACAACTTTAATAACAACAACAATAACAACAACCACAAGACAACTTTAGATTAAGGCCATCAGTCTAAACTCCGTACTACAACAAACTGCAACATGGCCAAACCAAAAAAAAAACGTTTTCGAAATCACCAAAATAAAGCCATAAACGGTGATCACAAGGACCGTGACCGAGATTGTAACAATAAACTACGTAAATAACGTGTAACACCAAAGCCTAGAGCCACAGCTGGCTGCATGAGTCACTCCACAAACAACAGGAGCATCAAGTCGGAGTATCACATTTTTCAACGCACCTTTAAGATCAGCACGCTAAATCAAAATACAGATAATACTTTGCAGCGGTAACCTTGAGCGAAATATTTTATTTTATTTTAGGCCAATGAATAGCAGTGGCAGCTAGGGGTGTAACAACTCCTGCAGAGCAGTTTTGAGTGAAGATATCATTCTATACTCTTTGGTTCTATTGGGTAAACTCACGTAGGTAAAAAAATAAAATCACGATGTTTCGGCCACAACACAAGCGGCCTTCATCAGGTGAAGGGACGAGACTGTCTGGAGGACAGCGCTGGAGCGAACAAAGCCACAAGCTCAGATCGCGACCTTTAAGCTGTGTGAGAAGAAACAAAGCGCCTTGACAAAGGAATTAGCATAACAATTTAGCATTGAAATGGCTGAGTGATTAGCTTTACCCAATAGAACCAAAGAGTATGGATCCTTGCAGTCACGAAAGCTTTAAATCTAGAATTGAAGATCTCATTGGTAGCGATTCAAGTTGCAGTTTATTGGCAATAGCATTCCAGACCCTGCATGAGGGCATCAATAGCAAAGGCCCTTCCTCCGTTTTTTGTAAAGCTGGTAAATTAGCGAAGACCCGAGGTCAAATTTGTTCTTTGAAACAGAGAGGAGATCCAGCAGCAGGTAGTCTGCGGATTTTGTTTGTAAGTACATCGTGAATAAATCAGATCTGGTGCACAATCCGTCGAACATTTAGAGACGTTAAGTTTTGACCCAATGTAGAGATCACGGTGGTGAGTCCTATATGGACAGTTCAATGGCAAATCTTAAGGCCGAGTGATAGATGGAATCAAGCTTCTTCAGCACGGTACTTGGGGCTGATTTATACACGATGTCACAGTAGTCAAGTAGAGGCAGTATGGTAGCTTTTATCAATTCCAAACGGAACATTGGGGGGTAGCAGTGCTTGTGTCGATACAGAAAACCAATTTTTATTTTTGTCTTTTTACCAATATAATCAATGTGATCTTCGAAATTCAGTTTGAATTCAGGATGACCCCAAGATACTTATAGATCTTGGCTTGCTCTATTTGATCATTTTATTTAAGGAATGTAATTGGGGAAAAATAACTTCCTGCTTTAGTCCCGGTGAGAAGCATAGCACCTTGGTTTTGGAGGTATTCAGGACGAGTTTAAGAGCAACTAGCTGATGTTGCAGTTTGTTGAAATCACCCTTGAGTTTAGCAATCACCGTCAGCAGTAATCAGTATCGTGTCATCTGCAAAAGGATTTACCCTGGAATGATCCAGGTCAGTGCCAAAGTCACCTGGACAGTGGTGCGCGATGACGTCATTACGCAAGGTTGCCCCGCCCCCTCTGTATGCGCGATGACGTCATTACGCAAGGTGGCTCCGCACCGCTTCCCCACCCCCATAATGACGTTGGTCGCCTCGACCGCATTGCGTGATTACGTCACCCCCCCCGTAGACAATGAACCCGTGCGTGATTGCGTCACGCGCCTGAGGGAGAGAGTTGAGCGTGATTACGTCACGCTAAAAAAACTACAATTTAATTTGATGATTGACGTCATGACGTTGCTGTTGTGACATTATCGCGCAGACTAAACGTTTTGGGAAAGACGAGTCTGGGAGTGTCTGTGTGGTGAGTCTGTGGGTATCTGTGTGGTGAGTCTTTGGGTCTCTGTGTGGTGACTCTGTGGGTCTCTGTGTGGTGAGTCTGTGGGTGTCTGTGTGGTGAGTCTGTGGGTCTCTGTGTGGTGAGTCTGTGGGTCTCTGTGTGGTGAGTCTGTGGGTCTCTGTTTGGTGAGTCTGTGGGTCTCTGTGTGATGAGTCTGTGGGTTTCTGTGTGGTGAGTCTGTGGGTCTTTGTGTGGTGAGTCTGTGGGTATCTGTGTGGTGAGTCTGTGGGTATCTGTGTGGTGAGTCTGTGGGTCTCTGTGGTGAGTCTGTGGGTATCTATGTGGTGAGTCTATGGGTCTCTGTGTGGTGAGTGTGGGTCTCTATGTGGTGAGTCTGTGGGTCTCTGTGTGGTGAGTCTGTGGGTCTCTTTGTGGTGAGTCTGTGGGTCTCTGTGTGGTGAGTCTGTGGGTCTCTGTGTGGTGAGTCTGTGGGTCTTTGTGTGGTGAGTCTGTGGGTCTCTGTGTGGTGAGTCTGTGGGTATCTGTGTGGTGAGTCTGTGGGTCTCTGTGTGGTGAGTGTGGGTCTCTATGTGGTGAGTCTGTGGGTCTCTGTGTGGTGAGTCTGTGGTGAGTCTGTGTGTCTGTGTGTGTGGGTCTCTGCGTGGTGAGTCTGTGGGTCTCTGTGTGGTGAGTCTGTGGGTCTCTGAGTGGTGAGTCTGTGGGTCTCTGTGTGGTGAGTCTGTGGGTCTCTGTGTGGTGAGTCTTTGGGTCTCTGTGTGATGAGTCTATGGGTCTCTATGTGGTGAGTCTGTGGGTCTCTGTGTGGTGAGTCTGTGGGTCTCTGTGGTGAGTCTGTGGGTCACTGTGTGCTGAGTCTGTGGGTCTCTGTGTGGTGAGTCTGTGGGTCTCTGTGTGGTGAGTCTGTGGGTCTCTGTGTGATGAGTCTGTGGGTCTCTGCGTAGTGAGTCTGTGGGTCTCTGTGTGATGAGTCTGTGGGTCTCTGTGTGATGAGTCTGTGGGTCTCAGTGTGATGAGTCTGTGGGTCTCTGTGTGGTGAGTCTGTGGGTCTCTGTGTGGTGAGTCTGTGGGTCTCTGTGTGATGAGTCTGTGGGTCTCTGTGTGGTGAGTCTGTGGGTCTCTGTGTGGTGAGTCTGTGGGTCTCTGTGTGGTGAGTCTGTGGGTCTCTGTGTGATGAGTCTATGGGTCTCTGTGTGGTGAGTCTGTGGGTCTCTGTGTGGTGAGTCTGTGGGTCTCTGTGTGGTGAGTCTGTGGGTCTCTGAGTGGTGAGTCTGTGGGTCTCTGTGTGGTGAGTTTGTGGGTCTCTGTGTGATGAGTCTGTGGGTCTCTGAGTGGTGAGGCTGTGGGTCTCTGAGTGATGAGTCTGTGGGTCTCTGTGTGATGAGTCTGTGGGTCTCTGTGTGGTGAGTCTGTGGGTCTCTGTGTGATGAGTCTGTGGGTCTCTGTGTGGTGAGTCTGTGGGTCTGTGTGTGGTGAGTCTATGGGTCTCTGTGTGGGTGAGTCTGTGTGTCTCTGTGTGGTGAGTCTGTAGGTTTCTTTGTGGTGAGTCTGTGGGTCTCTGTGTGGTGAGTGTTGGTCTGTGTGATGAGTCTATGGGTCTCTGTGTGGTGAGTCTGTGGGTCTCTGTGTGGTGAGTCTGTGGGTCTCTGTGTGGTGAGTCTGTGGATCTCTGTGTGGTGAGTCTGTGGGTCTATGTGTGGTGAGTCTGTGGGTCTCTGTGTGGTGAGTCTGTGGATCTGTGTGGTGAGTCTGTGGGTCTCTGTGTGGTGAGTCTGTGGGTCTCTGTGTGGTGAGTCTGTGGATCTCTGTGTGGTGAGTCTGTGGATCTCTGTGTGGTGAGTCTGTGGGTCTCTGTGTGGTGAGTCTGTGTGTGGTTCCCCGAAGTGTCTTTGTGTTGTCTGCTTGTGTATCTGCCTTTGTGTCTTGACTTGGATTTGTGTCTCTGTGGTGTCTCTGCCTGTGTGTGGGCCTTGTTGCTTCCGAGTGGATGCTGCCGACCCTCACTTTACCTCGTGCTAATGTTGTCCCATTGTCTCTCAGCCTTACCTTCTCTGCCTGTTTAAGGCGACTTCACTCTGTGCTTGTCTCTGTGCTGGTTCGCTCTTCTTGGATGTCTGTGTGTGTGTGTGCGCGGTCTGTATTCTGAGTTTCATACTTAACTTGCAATTTAGCAATTTTTTTTTAAATGACGTGATCAACCGGACTCTGCGTTAATTGTGTTTTGACCGACCGTCTGTGTTGCTTTACATGGTTCAAAAATTTTTGCTAAACCCTGTTTGTCTGGTATGCTTCTCTCTCTGTGTCCCCTGTTGTATCTGTGTCAGTTCTCCCCTACTTGGGTGTCTGTATATACATCTGAGGTTATGTGTTTCGTCTCTCTCCCGTAAATTTAGCTCTTTTGTACCTGATGATGGCTGCTTTCGTTGCAACCGAAACGTCGTACGCTATTATGTTATTTCATTATTTCTTATTTATACGTGACTTTAGCGAAAAAAACAAAGATGAGAGTGAGTCTATGGGTCTCTGTGTGGTGAGTCTGTGGGTCTCTGTGTGGTGAGTCTGTGGGTCTCTGCGTGATGAGTCTGTGGGTCTCTGTGTGGTGAGTCTGTGGGTCTCTGTGTGGTGAGTGTGGGTCGCTGTGTAGCGAGTCTATGGGTCTCTGTGTGGTGAGTGTGGATCTCTGTGTGGTGAGTGTGGGTCTCTGTGTGGTGTGGGTCTCTGTGTGGTGAGTCTGTGGGTCTCTGTGTGGTGAGTGTGGGTCTCTGTATGATGAGTCTGTGGGTTTCTGTGTGGTGAGTCTGTTGGTCTCTGTGTGGTGAGTCTATGGGTCTCTGTGTGGTGAGTCTGTGGGTCTCTGTGTGATGAGTCTGTGGGTCTCTATGAGTCTGTGGGTATCTGTGTGGTGAGTCTGTGGGTCTCTGTTTGGTGAGTCTATGGGTCTCTGTGTGGTGAGTCTGTGGGTCTCTGTGTGATGAGTCTGTGGGTCTCTATGAGTCTGTGGGTCTCTGTGTGGTGAGTATGTGGGTCTCTGTGTGGTGAATCTGTGGGTCTCTGTGTGGTGAGTCTATGGGTCTCTGTGTGGTGAGTCTGTGGGTCTCTGTGTGATGAGTCTGTGGGTCTCTGTGTGGTGAGTCTATGGGTCACTGTGTGGTGAGTGTGGGTCTCTGTGTGGTGAGTCTGTGGATCTCTGTGTGGTGAGTCTGTGGGTCTTTGTGTGGTGAGTGTGGATCTCTGTGTGGTGAGTCTGTAGGTCTCTGTGTGGTGAGTCTGTGGGTCTCTGTGTAATGAGTCTATGGGCCTCTGTGTGATGAGTCTGTGGGCCTCTGTGTGATGAGTCTGTGGGTCTCTGTGTGGTGAGTCTGTGAGTCTCTATGGATGAGTCTGTGGGTCTCTGTGTGATTAGTCTATCGGTCTCTATGTGGTGAGTCTATGGTTCTCTGTGTGGTGCGTGTGGGTCTCTGTGTGGTGAGTCTATGGGTCTCTGTGTGGTGAGTCTGTGGGTCTCTGTGTGGTGAGTCTATGGGTCTCTGTGTGGTGAGTCTGTGGATCTCTGTGTGGTGAGTGTGGGTCTCTGTGTGGTGAGTCTATGGGTCTCTGTGTGGTGAGTCTGTGGATCTCTGTGTGGTGAGTGTGGGTCTCTGTGTGGTGAGTGTGGGTCTCTGTGTGGTGAGTGTGGGTCTCTGTGTGGTGAGTCTGTAGGTCTCTGTGTGGTGAGTCGGTGCGTCTCTGTGTAATGAGTCTATGGGCCTCTGTGTGATGAGTCTGTGGGCCTCTGTGTGATGAGTCTGTGGGTCTCTGTGTGGTGAGTATGTGGGTCTCTATGGATGAGTCTGTGGGTCTCTGTGTGATGAGTCTATCGGTCTCTGTGTGGTGAGTCTATGGGTCTCTGTGTGGTGCGTGTGGGTCTCTGTGTGGTGAGTCTGTGGGTCTCTGTGTGGTGAGTCTGTGGGTCTCTGTGTGGTGAGTCTATGGGTCTCTGTGTGGTGAGTCTGTGGATCTCTGTGTGGTGAGTGTGGGTCTCTGTGTGGTGAGTGTGGGTCGCTGTGTAGCGAGTCTATGGGTCTCTGTGTGGTGAGTGTGGATCTCTGTGTGGTGAGTGTGGGTCTCTGTGTGGTGAGTGTGGGTCTCTGTGTGGTGAGTCTGTGGGTCTCTGTGTGGTGAGTGTGGGTCTCTGTATGATGAGTCTGTGGGTCTCTGTGTGATGAGTCTGTGGGTCTCTGTGTGGTGAGTCTGTGGGTCTCTATGTGGTGAGTCTGTGGGCCTCTGTGTGATGAGTCTGTGGGTCTCTGTGTGGTGAGTCTGTGGGTCTCTGTGTGGTGAGTGTGGGTCTGTGTGGTGAGTCTATGGGTCTCTGTGTGGTGTGGGTCTCTATGTGTTGAGTCTGTGGGTCTCTGTGTGGTGAGTCTGTAGGTCTCTGTGTGGTGAGTCTGTGGGTCTCTGTGTGGTGAGTCTATGGGTCTCTGAGTGGTGAGTCTGTGGGTCTCTGTGTGATGAGTCTGTGGGTCTCTATGAGTCTGTGGGTCTCTGTGTGGTGAGTCTGTGGGTCTCTGTGTGGTGAGTCTGTGGGTCTCTGTGTGATGAGTCTGTGGGTCTCTATGAGTCTGTGGGTCTCTGTGTGGTGAGTGTGGGTCTCTGTGTGGTGAATCTGTGGGTCTCTGTTTGGTGAGTCTGTAGGTCTCTGTGTGGTGAGTCTGTGGGTATCTGTGTGATGAGTCTATCGGTCTCTGTGTGGTGAGTTTATGGGTCTCTGTGTGGTGCGTGTGGGTCTCTGTGTGGTGAGTCTATGGGTCTCTGTGTGGTGAGTCTGTGGGTCTCTGTGTGGTGAGTCTATGGGTCTCTGTGTGGTGAGTTTATGGGTCTCTGTGTGATGAGTCTATGGGTCTCTGTGTGGTGAGTCTGTGGGTCTCTCTGGATGAGTCTGTGGGTCTGTGTGGTGAGTCTGTGGGTCTCTGTGTGGTGAGTCTGTGGGTCTCTGTGTGGTGAGTGTGGGTCTGTGTGTAGAGTCTGTGGGTCTCTGTATGGTGAGTCTATGGGTCTCTGTGTGGTGTGGGTCTGTGTGGTGAGTCTGTGGGTCTCTGTGTGGTGAGTCTATGGGTCTCTGTGTGATGAGTCTGTGGGTCTCTGTGTAGCGAGTCTATGGGTCTCTGTGTGGTGAGTGTGGGTCTCTGTGTAGCGAGTCTATGGGTCTCTGTGTGGTGAGTGTGGGTCTCTGTGCAGCGAGTCTATGGGTCTCTGTGTGGTGAATGTGGGTCTCTATGTGGTGAGTCTGTGGGTCTCTGTGTGGTGAGTCTGTGGGTCTCTGTATGGTGAGTCTGTGGGTCTCTGTGTGATGAGTCTGTGGGTCTCTGTGTAATGAGACTGTGGGCCTCTGTGTGATGAGTCTGTGGGCCTCTGTGTGATGAGTCTGTGGGTCTCTGTGTGGTGAGTCTGTGGGTCTCTGTGTGGTGAGTCTGTGGGTCTCTGTGTGGTGAGTCTGTGGGTCTCTGTGTGGTGAGTCTGTGGGTGTCTGTGTGGTGAGTCTGTGGGTCTCTGTGTGGTGAGTCTGTGGATCTCTGTGTGGTGAGTCTGTGGGTCTCTGTGTGGTGAGTCTGTGGGTCTCTGTGTGGTGTGGGACTGTGTGGTGAGTCTATGGGTCTCTGTGTGGTGAGTCTGTGGGTCTCTGTGTGGTGAGTCTATGGGTCTCTGTGTGGTGAGTCTGTGGGTCTCTGTGTGGTGAGTCTATGGGTCTCTGTGTGGTGAGTATGTGGGTCTCTGTGTGGTGAGTGTGGGTCTGTGTGGTGAGTCTATGGGTCTCTGTGTGGTGAGTCTGTGGGTCTCTGTGCAGCGAGTCTATGGGTCTCTGTGTGGTGAATGTGGGTCTCTATGTGGTGAGTCTGTGGGTCTCTGTGTGGTGAGTCTGTGGGTCTCTGTATGGTGAGTCTGTGGGTCTCTGTGTGATGAGTCTGTGGGTCTCTGTGTAATGAGACTGTGGGCCTCTGTGTGATGAGTCTGTGGGCCTCTGTGTGATGAGTCTGTGGGTCTCTGTGTGGTGAGTCTGTGGGTCTCTGTGTGGTGAGTCTGTGGGTCTCTGTGTGGTGAGTCTGTGGGTCTCTGTGTGGTGAGTCTGTGGGTGTCTGTGTGGTGAGTCTGTGGGTCTCTGTGTGGTGAGTCTGTGGATCTCTGTGTGGTGAGTCTGTGGGTCTCTGTGTGGTGAGTCTGTGGGTCTCTGTGTGGTGTGGGACTGTGTGGTGAGTCTATGGGTCTCTGTGTGGTGAGTCTGTGGGTCTCTGTGTGGTGAGTCTATGGGTCTCTGTGTGGTGAGTCTGTGGGTCTCTGTGTGGTGAGTCTATGGGTCTCTGTGTGGTGAGTATGTGGGTCTCTGTGTGGTGAGTGTGGGTCTGTGTGGTGAGTCTATGGGTCTCTGTGTGGTGAGTCTGTGGGTCTCTGTGTGGTGAGTCTGTGGGTCTCTGTGTGGTGAGTCTGTGGGTCTCTGTGTGGTGAGTCTGTGGGTCTCTGTGTGGTGAGTCTGTGGGTCTCTGTGTGGTGAGTCTGTGGGTCTCTGTGTGGTGAGTCTGTGGGTCTCTGTGTGGTGAATCTGTGGGTCTCTGTGTGGTGAGTCTGTGGGTCTCTGTATGGTGAGTCTGTGGGTCTCTGTGTGGTGAGTCTGTGGGTCTCTGTGTGGTGAGTCTGTGGGTCTCTGTGTGGTGAGTCTGTGGGTCTCTGTGTGGTGAGTCTGTGGGTCTCTGTGTGGTGAGTCTGTGGGTCTCTGTGTGGTGAGTCTGTGGGTCTCTGTGTGGTGAATCTGTGGGTCTCTGTGTGGTGAGTCTGTGGGTCTCTGTGTGGTGAGTCTGTGGGTCTCTGTGTGGTGAGTCTGTGGGTCTCTGTGTGGTGAGTCTGTGGGTCTCTGTGTGGTGAGTCTGTGGGTCTCTGTGTGGTGAGTCTGTGGGTCTCTGTGTGGTGAGTCTGTGGGTCTCTGTGTGGTGAGTCTGTGGGTCTCTGTGGGGTGAGTCTGTGGGTGTCTGTGTGGTGAGTCTGTGGGTCTCTGTGTAATGAGTCTGTGGATCTCTGTGTGGTGAGTCTGTGGGTCTCTGTGTGGTGAGTCTGTGGGTCTCTGTGTGGTGTGGGACTGTGTGGTGAGTCTATGGGTCTCTGTGTGGTGAGTCTGTGGGTCTCTGTGTGGTGAGTCTGTGGGTCTCTGTGTGGTGAGTCTGTGGGTCTCTGTGTGGTGAGTCTGTGGGTATCTGTGTGGTGAGTCTGTGGGTCTCTGTGTGGTGAGTCTGTGGGTCTCTGTGTGGTGAGTCTGTGGGTCTCTGTGTGATGAGTCTATGGGTCTCTGTGTGATGAGTCTAAAGGGTCTCTGTGTGGTGAGTTTGTGGGTCTCTGTGTGGTGAGTCTATGGGTCTCTGTGTGGTGAGTCTGTGGGTCTCTGTGTGGTGTGGGTCTCTGTGTGGTGAGTCTATGGGTCTCTATGTGGTGAGTCTGTGGGTCTCTGTGTGATGAGTCTGTGGGTCTCTGTGTGGTGAGTCTATGGGTCTCTGTGTGGTGAGTCTGTGGGTCTCTGTGTGGTGAGTCTGTGGGTCTCTGTGTGGTGAGTCTATGGGTCTCTGTGTGGTGAGTCTGTGGGTCTCTGTGTGGTGAGTCTATGGGTCTCTGTGTGGTGAGTATGTGGGTCTCTGTGTGGTGAGTCTGTGGGTCTCTGTGTGGTGAGTCTGTGGGTCTCTGTGTGGTGAGTCTGTGGGTCTCTGTGTGGTGAGTCTGTGGATCTCTGTGTGATGAGTCTGTGGGTCTCTGTGTGGTGAGTCTGTGGGTCTCTGTTGTGAGTCTATGGGTCTCTGTGTGGTGAGTCTGTGGGTCTCTGTGTGGTGAGTCTGTGGGTCTCTGTGTGATGAGTCTGTGGGTCTCTGTGTGGTGAGTCTGTGGGTCTCTGTGTGGTGAGTCTGTGGGTCTCTGTGTGGTGAGTCTGTGGGTCTCTGTGTGGTGAGTCTGTGGGTCTCTGTGTGGTGAGTCTGTGGGTCTCTGTGTGGTGAGTCTGTGGGTCTCTGTGTGCTGAGTCTGTGGGTCTCTGTGTGGTGAGTCTGTGGGTCTCTGTGTGGTGAATCTGTGGGTCTCTGTGTGGTGAGTCTGTGGGTCTCTGTGTGGTGAGTCTGTGGGTCTCTGTGTGGTGAGTCTGTGGGTCTCTGTGTGGTGAGTCTGTGGGTCTCTGTGTGGTGAGTCTGTGGGTCTCTGTGTGGTGAGTCTGTGGGTCTCTGTGTGGTGAGTCTGTGGGTCTCTGTGTGGTGAGTCTGTGGGTGTCTGTGTGGTGAGTCTGTGGGTCTCTGTGTAATGAGTCTGTGGATCTCTGTGTGGTGAGTCTGTGGGTCTCTGTGTGGTGAGTCTGTGGGTCTCTGTGTGGTGTGGGACTGTGTGGTGAGTCTATGGGTCTCTGTGTGGTGAGTCTGTGGGTCTCTGTGTGGTGAGTCTGTGGGTCTCTGTGTGGTGAGTCTGTGGGTCTCTGTGTGGTGAGTCTGTGGGTATCTGTGTGGTGAGTCTGTGGGTCTCTGTGTGGTGAGTCTGTGGGTCTCTGTGTGGTGAGTCTGTGGGTCTCTGTGTGATGAGTCTATGGGTCTCTGTGTGATGAGTCTAAAGGGTCTCTGTGTGGTGAGTTTGTGGGTCTCTGTGTGGTGAGTCTATGGGTCTCTGTGTGGTGAGTCTGTGGGTCTCTGTGTGGTGTGGGTCTCTGTGTGGTGAGTCTATGGGTCTCTATGTGGTGAGTCTGTGGGTCTCTGTGTGATGAGTCTGTGGGTCTCTGTGTGGTGAGTCTATGGGTCTCTGTGTGGTGAGTCTGTGGGTCTCTGTGTGGTGAGTCTGTGGGTCTCTGTGTGGTGAGTCTATGGGTCTCTGTGTGGTGAGTCTGTGGGTCTCTGTGTGGTGAGTCTATGGGTCTCTGTGTGGTGAGTATGTGGGTCTCTGTGTGGTGAGTCTGTGGGTCTCTGTGTGGTGAGTCTGTGGGTCTCTGTGTGGTGAGTCTGTGGGTCTCTGTGTGGTGAGTCTGTGGATCTCTGTGTGATGAGTCTGTGGGTCTCTGTGTGGTGAGTCTGTGGGTCTCTGTTGTGAGTCTATGGGTCTCTGTGTGGTGAGTCTGTGGGTCTTTGTGTGGTGAGTCTGTGGGTCTCTGTGTGATGAGTCTGTGGGTCTCTGTGTGGTGAGTCTGTGGGTCTCTGTGTGGTGAGTCTGTGGGTCTCTGTGTGGTGAGTCTGTGGGTCTCTGTGTGGTGAGTCTGTGGGTCTCTGTGTGGTGAGTCTGTGGGTCTCTGTGTGGTGAGTCTGTGGGTCACTGTGTGCTGAGTCTGTGCGTCTCTGTGTGATGAGTCTGTGGATCTCTGTGTGGTGAGTGTGGGTCTCTGTGTGGTGAGTCTGTGGGTCTCTGTGTGGTGAGTCTGTGGGTCTCTGTGTGGTGAGTCTGTGGGTCTCTGTGTGATGAGTCTGTGTCTCTGTGTGATGAGTCCGTGGGTCTCTATGTGGTGAGTCTGTGGGTCTCTGTGTGGTGAGTCTGTGGTTCTCTGTGTGGTGAGTCTGTGGGTCTCTGTGTGGTGAGTCTGTGGGTCTCTGTGTGGTGCGTGTGGGTCTCTGTGTGGTGAGTCTGTGGGTCTCTGTGTGGTGAGTCTGTGGGTCTCTGTGTGGTGCGTGTGGGTCTCTGTGTGGTGAGTCTATGGGTCTCTGTGTGGTGTGGGTCTGTGTGGTGAGTCTATGGGTCTCTGTGTGGTGCGTGTGGGTCTCTGTGTGGTGAGTCTGTGGGTCTCTGTGTGGTGAGTCTGTGGGTCTCTGTGTGGTGCGTGTGGGTCTCTGTGTGGTGAGTCTATGGGTCTCTGTGTGGTGTGGGTCTGTGTGGTGAGTCTATGGGTCTCTGTGTGATGTGGGTCTCTGTGTGGTGAGTCTGTGGGTCTCTGTGTGGTGAGTCTGTGGGTCTCTGTGTGGTGTGGGTCTGTGTGGTGAGTCTATGGGTCTCTGTGTGATGTGGGTCTCTGTGTGGTGAGTCTGTGGGTCTCTGTGTGGTGAGTCTGTGGGTCTCTGTGTGGTGCGTGTGGGTCTCTGTGTGGTGAGTCTATGGGTCTCTGTGTGGTGTGGGTCTGTGTGGTGAGTCTATGGGTCTCTGTGTGATGTGGGTCTCTGTGTAGTGAGTCTGTGGGTCTCTGTGTGGTGAGTCTGTGGGTCTCTGTGTGGTGAGTCTGTGGGTCTCTGTGGTGAATCTGTGGGTCTCTGTGTGGTGAGTCTATGGGTCTCTGTGTGGTGAGTCTGTGGGTCTCTGTGTGGTGAGTCTGTGGGTCTCTGTGTGGTGAGTCTGTGGGTCTCTGTGTGGTGAGTCTGTGGGTCTCTGTGTGGTGAGTCTATGGGTCTCTGTGTGGTGAGTCTGTGGGTCTCTGTGTGGTGTGGGTCTCTGTGTGGTGAGTCTGTGGGTCTCTGTGTGGTGTGGGTCTCTGTGTGGTGAGTCTGTGGGTCTCTGTGTGGTGAGTCTGTGGGTCTCTGTGTGGTGTGGGTCTCTGTGTGGTGAGTCTGTGGGTCTCTGTGTGGTGAGTCTGTGGGTCTCTGTGTAATGAGTCTATGGGCCTCTGTGTGATGAGTCTGTGGGTCTCTGTGTGGTGAGTCTGTGGGTCTCTATGGATGAGTCTGTGGGTCTCTGTGTGATGAGTCTATGGGTCTCTGTGTGGTGCGTGTGGGTCTCTGTGTGGTGGGTCTATGGGTCTGTGTGGTGAGTCTGTGGGTCTGTGTGGTGAGTCTATGGGTCTCTGTGTGGTGTCTGTGCATCTCTCTGTGGTGAGTGTGGGTCTCTGTGTGGTGAGTGTGGGTCTCTGTGTGGTGAGTCTGTGGGTCTCTGTGTGGTGAGTCTGTGGGTCTCTGTGTGGTGAGTCTGTGGGTCTCTGTGTGGTGAGTCTGTGGGTCTCTGTGTGGTGCGTCTGTGGGTCTCTGTGTGGTGAGTCTATGGGTCTCTGTGTGGTGAGTCTGTGGGTCTCTGTGTGGTGAGTCTGTGGGTCTCTGTGTGGTGAGTCTGTGGGTCTCTGTGTGGTGAGTCTATGGGTCTCTGTGTGGTGAGTCTGTGGGTCTCTGTGTGGTGAGTCTATGGGTCTCTGTGTGGTGAGTTTGTGGATCTCTGTGTGGTGAGTCTGTGGATCGCTCACTCACCCATTCATCCATCAATAAGTGAGCTCACGCACAAACGGAAGATTGTCAACACCGTAAAAAATAATCCTTATTCCCGCTGAGATTACACCTCGTTACATCCGCCTCGTTACATCAACCACGTTACATCCACCTCGTTACATCCACCTCGTTAGAGCCACCTCGTTACACGATTCACCGCAGAGCCACGTGCGTGTTGAGGCATTTTGCGTCACAAGTGACCCTCATTCTGATGTGCGGTGGCGATTCGCGTGACGCAGGCCACTCACCCACTCACTCACTCACCCACTCACTCACCCACCCACTCACTCACTCATTCACTCACTCACCCACTCACTCATTCACTCACTCATTCACCCACCCACCATCTAACTCACCCACTCACTCACTCACCCACCATCTAACTCATTCACTCACCCACCCACTCACTCACCCACCAACTAACTCATTCACTCACCCACTCACTCACCCACCCACCATCTAACTCACCCACTCACTCACTCACTCACCCACACACTCACCATCTTACTCACCCACTAACTCACTCACCATCTAACTCATTCACTCACTCACCCACTCACCATCTAACTCTTTCACTCACCCACTCACCCACCCACCATCTAACTCACCAACTCACTCACTCACCCACCCACTCACCATCTAACTCACCCACTCACTCACTCACTCACCCACCCACCATCTAACTCACCCACTCACTCACTCATTCACCCACTCACCATCTAACTCATTCACTCACTCATCCACTCACTCACCCACCCACTCACCATCTTACTCACCCACTCACTCACTCACCCACTCACCATCTAACTCACTCACTATCCAACTCACTCACCCACCCACCATCTAACTCTTTCACTCACCCACCCACTCACCATCTATCTCACCCACTCACTCACCCACCCAGCATCTAACTCATTCACTCACCCACCCACTCACTCACCCACCAACTAACTCATTCACTCACCCACTCACTCACCCACCCACCATCTAACTCACCCACTCACTCATTCACTCACCCACCCACTCACTTACCCACTGACCATCTAACTTACCCACTCACTCACCCACCCACCCACCATCTAACTCATTCACTCACCCACCCACTCACTCACTCACCCACTCACCATCTAACTCATTCACTAACCCACCCACTCACTTACCCACTCATCATCTAACTTACCCACTCACTCACCCACCCACCCACCATCTAACTCATTCATTCACCCACTCACTCACTCACCATCTAACTCACTCACTATCCAACTCACCCACCATCTAACTCATTCACTCACCCACTCACTCACCATCTAACTCACTCATTCACTCACTCACTATCCAACTTACTCACTCACCCACTAACTTATTCATTCACCCACCCACTCACTCACTCACCCACTCACCATCTAACTCACTCACTCACCATCCAACTCACTCACTCACCCACTCATGATCTAACTCATTCACTCACCCACCCACTCA